>NC_087171.1:5155766-5205766 GCF_035594125.1 Scylla paramamosain | reverse complement strand
GCAGTGCGTTCAAGTTCAGTTTCCAGTCAAGAGACTGTAGTTTAACATCAATCTTCGATTATTAGCAGAAGTATTTTACTTTATACATTTATCCTCATTTATTTATTTTTCTTTTAATCTTTGTATCATTATGAACTTCGCCAGTGAAAAATTCTTAGTTAATGAGATTTTTTTTTTTTTTTTTTTTTTTTTTTTGCGCAATTGAAACGTCCATCCCGCTTAATGAAAGATGCTGGTGGGTGACAATGCTGCCCACAATGGCGCGGGTGAACCAAGCTGCCGGGCTGTCCAGCGTATCGATCTTTTCGGCATTTCGGATCCGCGAGGCATCTTGAACGCAGAAAAAACTCCCCCACAATCCAGACAGTCTCTGAGCTTCGTGTGATGAAGAGCGAGGTGAGTGTAATATGATCTCAGCGTCGCATCATGGTATTTATTATCTCATCTTACTTATTTTCATTGTGTCCTTAGTTCTAGTGTTATTTTTATTTATTTTATTTTTTTATTTTTTTATTTCTTTGATGAAATTTAACGGCATAAACCACCTGTCTAACTTTGAAAACTTATGTAAGTTCCTAGGAAATATTAACTAAAAATTCATAATTTCTTTGCAAGTATGTGAGTGTATATGCACATGTACATGTATTCCAACATGAACATTAAATAATAGTTGATCAATGAAGATATAAAATTTTAATGTGCGAAGCACTGCCGGCACCTTGTGAGAAACTGTTACTGGAATTATTTTTTTCTGAAAATTACGTTGAAAACAACTCGTGTTCACAGCAGGCGTTAGCAGGTTTTTTGAGTTGAATGTCTGTAGGTTGTACGAGTATTTGATTACTTGGCAGCATTACTTTTATACTACCAAGTTAAGCTTGTCAGTGTCTTCATGCATGCAATGAGTTTTGTTGAGAGTTTGTGGTTCAAGGAATTGAGTGCATTCTTAAAATAAATAGATAAATAAATGAATAGATAAAAGATAAAGTATTGTGGTGATCCTGTGATGATTTTCAGTGTAGTTGAGAAGTTACACTGCTGGGTTTCTTTGTGACTGTTGGAGCACGCAGTAAATTTATTAGAGATTGTATACTTGTTATTTCAATGTGATCCCAGTGGTACAGGGTGGAGCATAAAAGTTTAAGGGAAGTTTTGTTTCGCTGGAGCCGGATGTGCGTGGACAGTGAGAGGCGAGTGACAACAAACCCTCCAACGCCAATCAGCGAAGCACGTGGCTCCATCCCCGCCAGCGTGTACTTGTGTGTTAAAGCTGCCTTAAAGCTGCCGCTGACGCTGCTTGACTTGGCGGCAAACATTGCTCACTGGATGCTGCCAACCCAGAAGTGTATGTATGATATGATAAAAAATATAAATACAGAGTGATTTAATATGTGTGCGTGGTGTTCCTCGCCTCACCTTCGTTGTTTTCGTACTTACACACTCGGAGGCAGTAGATACAATTTTGTGTCGTTGGCATCATCAGTAATATTGGAATATGATCAACGAAGCATTATGCAAATATGAAATATTGATGTTGGACAGTAAAGTTTCAGTTTTGTACAATTGCCTAGTTAATATTTTTCCTCTTTTCCTCATTGCTCCTCTCTTCCGGGGCAGAGGGGAGTTGGGTGACGGGTATCCGTCGTGTATTTGAGTCTATTTTTATCAACAGACAAAGCGGGAAGTAATAATCTTATTCTAATGTTAAACAATTTTCTCGAATGAAGAGTAGTACTTAAAATAACTACCTAGAGAAAGTTTAATAATTTCCACATTGCATCATTATCAACTCTTAAGCTTCGTATAAACATAGCTTTGAACTAATGATGATGTTATTTAAGCGAATGATCAACTTAATGAGTGCTCCATCCAGCTATAGGCAGATCGGAGTGTGGGCGGCGGGACAGCGCGTCATGTTCCACCGTGCGAGCGGTGTTCCGCGTATTCGTTTCTAGTTATTACTCCTATAGTTGAGGAGGTCGACGTGCAGTTAGACACTGACGCGCTTTGCTGATTACATGGAGTTCATTGCACTGGCAGTGTAGGAATAATTGTTCCATAGACACACGAAAGCCCTCCGTTGTTTTAGTTATTCTTGACGAAACCACACTGATAATTTTCCAGAACTGCCACACGTAAGAAATTATAAAACTGGTTGGCTGGAACGTGACTCTTACTCAGGAAACAGTGAGTACAAAAATAAACGCAAATCATTTCCTCAGAGTCTGTAAATATAGTAATGAACTCCAAGGTTTTCTGGCTTTATATATATATATATATATATATATATATATATATATATATATATATATATATATATATATATATATATATATATATATATATATATATATATATATATATATAGTGTATGTGTGTGTGTGTGTGTGTGTGTTTCAAACTGAAATCCTCTGTTAGTGAATGTTCAGTTTTAACTACAATATGCACAGAAGCGGCTAACTTAGTTAGGGGTTAGCAGGCTTAGCTGGTCGGCTTCCACCCTTGGTGAGTAGATTTTTAGAGCAACGCTACAGCAGAGGCTCCTGACGCCCGCCAGACCTTCCTGATGCAGTCGCCGTCTAAGACAGGGTTGATAGGAAGCGCGGGGGTGTTCCTTGGTTGAGAAGCAATAGCTTGAAGAAATGCATTATGGGGAAAGCTATTCCTTATTTTGTGAAGAAGAATTTTCAAAGCACGAAAGTACTCATGAAAAGTACTATAAAGCACTATCTGGATGTTGAACTACCACTCATACTTGCCGTGGTGATATTTCCATATCATGTCTTAGCTCACGTCTTAAGCCGCGTCCGCACTGGGCATCCCGGCGCGCAGTGAGTGGCTGGACGCGCTGCACCATCGCGACTCCCATGTCGTTCAGGAGTGTTGCTGGAGGGAGTTCTGGCGTAGGACATTTTTTTTTTCAGCTCCTGCCGAGCAACAGTAGTGCGCTGGCTGCCATCCACAGTAGTTTGTTGCGGTTTGCCTCTCCTTTCATATGCGAACTTCCATTCCCGCGACAAGTAAAAAAAAAAAAAAATGCCGTATGTGCGAGAAGTAAAAAAAAAAAAAAAAAAGCCCATAACTCCCTGCAGCAACGTGTAAATCCTTTTGCTGCACCGAGACAAGCCACTCGCCTCGTGGCGTGATGCCCAGAGTGGACGCGGCCCTACAGGAGGTTATATCATGAAAAAAGGTAAATAAATAAAGAGCAAGCTGACCTTCGAGGCGTCTACATGGCTCCTGTAACTTTCTCTATATCAGCTTCTGCAGCATTTACGGGCTTAGATCTATCCTTCAACCCGTGGAACAGCTCACCTCCTCCACACCTCACTTTCTTTATATTTGTCACCGAAACCCAGGTGTGTGACGCCAGAGAGAGAGAGAGAGAGAGAGAGAGAGAGAGAGAGAGAGAGAGAGAGAGAGAGAGAGAGAGAGAGAGAGAGAGAGGAAAGACCGGTGGACAGTAATGGCGCACTTGCCTGGAATCGTTTGGCCCATTAGCCGTCAGACGCAGGTGTCCGCCGCGTGTAGGATCAGACAGCTACGTATATGGGATTATCAGCAAAGGATTCATGTTGCTTCCTTCTCTCTCTCTCTCTCTCTCTCTCTCTCTCTCTCTCTCTCTCTCTCTCTCTCTCTCTCTCTCTCTCTCTCTCTCTCTCTCTCTCTCTCTCTCTCTCTCTCTCTCTCTCTCTCTCTCTCTCTCTCTCTCTCTCTCTCTCTCTCTCTCTCTCTCTCTCTCTCTCTCTCTCTCACACACACACACACACACACACACACACACACACACACACACACACACACACACACACACACACACACACACACACACACACACACACACACACACACACACACACACACACACACACACACACACCTCTCCCCTGCATCCCTACCCCTCCTCCCTCATACACATTCACAGCATTCAAAAGGCAATAAGAACAACCATGTTTGTGGCACCTAAACGACGGGACAAAGGGGAGTGAGCATTGTGGGAGCGTGCAGGTTAGGTTATGGAGAGGTGGTTGTGGAGTGTTAATATCTACATTGAGTCAGCGGTGCATTCTGGTGGTGACCTGCTCTACTTGATCTTCCCGAGCCATCGCGGTGGTTACGAAATAATCGTGAGTATAATGAAAGTTTCTGCAGAGAGAGAGAGAGAGAGAGAGAGAGAGAGAGAGAGAGAGAGAGAGAGAGAGAGAGAGAGAGAGAATCTCATCTCTAACAAGTCATAATACAATTTTAAGAAGACTTCCTATGTGCTTGGCGAAGGGAAGGATATTCCTCCCTTTGCTGATCAGGTTTGACGTGGGGCTGTGCGTGGTACTGAAGTATCCTCACTTATGAATCCCACGGGACGAGATTGCATTGAATAGATTGCAAAATGAGTCGCAAAACTCTCCATCCTTTTTCACGAGCAGGAGGCATCACCAAGAGAAGTTCCCAAAGCTTTCTTAAAGCTGCTGTCCTTCACTCCATTTTCCCGGCTTAGTTTGAACCTGCTCTTCTTTCTCTCTCTCGTCCTTCTTGAAAGGTTTCAATAGCTTGGCTTAACTGGAATGATAATATATATATATATATATATATATATATATATATATATATATATATATATATATATATATATATATATATATATATATATATATATATATATATATATATATATATTTTTTTTTTTTTAACTGTTTGCGAGTTGTGCGTAACAGTCACGCTTCTTTGAACCATTGATCCTTTTCCTGGTGCATTAGGCAGCGATAAAGTCTTACCGGGCACAGGCAAACACAATGCTGGTGAAAAATAACGTATTTTTAGAATACTTATACGTATTACAAGTAAAAGAATTCAAAATTTTCTTGGCGAACATGATAGTGTTGTGTGGCGTTGTTTTCACTGTGTAGTTTAACAGCGGCAGCCACACGTGCAAAGAAGGAAGATGGGAGCGTAACGGCTGCACACGTTACGTACGTTACATATTGTAGGATTCTCTAGTAATATTCTTATTTCTCTTTCTTTTCTTACCATATGTAGCTTAGATTTTCCCTTTATATAATTTTAACAGATCAATCCTATCATAAGGAAGCTTTCTTGCATGGAGTATTCTGCGAAGGACGGACGCTGTTTGAGCTTATAATTCACTTGGAGTGCTAACTCACTTTCCACTGGAGACGTGAGTGCATGTTATCTTGACGCTTTCTGTTTAACATTGATTTTCTCATATACTTCGTGTCTCTTTTGTTAATGGCTCGATTTGCTTATTTATCACCTTAATACCGATAGGAGCACCAACAATACTGTCAGAGAGAGGGAGGGGGAGATATGGACCTGTTGCACGGTGGCGAGAACAGCGGGCAAGCCTCTGAGAGACCGGGGATGGACAGGGTGAGTGGCAGGTGTCGAGCGGTCGTGGGGACATCGGTGAGGATGTGACCTGTATGGCCTGGCGGCGATGCGTGAACGAACAGAAGGCTGCCACCACGAGACAATAGACACATTCATCTACACCTGCCTGCCTTGAGGAGAGAAGCAGATGTGTATTGTGTTCCTGATGGTTCTGATTCATGAAACTGTCTTTTCATTTACAACTCAAATAACTAACTTGTCATCTACAGCTGCTTGCCTTGAGAACAGAAGCAGATGTGTATTGTATTCTTAATGGTTCTGATTGGTGAATAACTCTCTTTTCATCTACAACTCCTGAAATATCTGCCTTTTCTACAATGTGGTGGTGTCGTGCTGGTGACCATAGCGAAATATGAAGCTTTCTTGCAGTAGTATGGAGTATTGATTCCAACGGCCTCTTGGTAACCTTATGACCTACTCCTGCTTGACGCGGTGTCTGACCCTTGTCTCTTCTGTCGGGGGAAGGAAGGAAAAGCAGAGGAAGAAGAAAGTAAGAGGAAGGAAGAGAGCGACGACAGAATACGTTTATAAAAGAAGGAAAGTAGAAAGAGAAGGCCGGGGCAGAGGAAGAAGGAAGAAGAGCACAGCACTCTCAAGATTTAGCTCAGGCACACAACATGCAGCACACTCTACGCATTTACTTTCGCTTTTCCTCTTTTCCTTTTTCCCTGAGCTTCCCCTCCCCCCAACCCCACATTTTTTTTTTTTTTTTTTTTTGCTGGTCTCACCTTTCCTCCTCCTTCATCCTACTCCAACATTTTACGTTTTCCCGACACTATTTCTTTTTATCTGTCATTCTGTCTATCTATCTATCTATCTATCAGTCTATTTATCTGTCTATCTGTCTGTCTGTCTGTATCTATCTATCTATCTATCTATATGGCTATCTATCTATCTATCTATCTATCTATCTATCTATCTATCGATCTGCTTATCTATTCATCTATCTGTCTATTTATCGATCTGCCTATTTATTCATCTATCTGTCTATCTATCTATCTGCCTCTCTTTATCAATTTAGTATCTGTTTATCTATTTATTAATTTATTTATCTATCTATGAGTGTATCTGAGTTTAATTGTTTGTTGTTTTTTTTCATTTATCAATCCATCCACCGAGATATTTTTATCTATTCATCAATATGTGTGTGTGTGTGTGTGTGTGTGTGTGTGTGTGTGTGTGTGTGTGTGTGTGTGTGTGTGTGTGTGTGTGTGTGTGTGTGTGTGAGAGAGAGAGAGAGAGAGAGAGAGAGAGAGAGACAGAGAGCACCATGGTTCGCTTACACTCAATATCCCTCCTGACATATCCGTACCAACCCATTATTTCCCATTACCTATCCGCACCACCCAAGTTTTCCTCTCACTCGTCCGTAACGCTTCACTATTCCCTGTCAAGTATCCGGACTGCCGCATTATTTCCTATGTTTTATCCGCTGTCCATTTTCACTGTTCTATTATTAGCTGCTTTCGTTTGTGCGGAAAAATCTTACTCACTTATCAAAACGCATACGTAGTTACCGTGTTTCAAAGTTGTTTTCCTTCACTTATTCGGACTTTTACCTTTACGATCCTTTCTAGACTCATCCGAATCCCAACATTGTCTCGCTCGTCTTACCCGAATGTTTGTCTTACGTTTGTTTCTACTTCCAATTTTTCCTCTCGCCTAATCATCCCGATTTTCATTTCCTCCTGTCTCCTCTTCATTCATTCTTCCTCAAACTTAATTCGGCCACTGCAACTCCTGAAGTTTTATTGGGGGTGTATTTTCATAAAGTAAAGTAAAGTAAAGAGAGAGAGAGAGAGAGAGAGAGAGAGAGAGAGAGAGAGAGAGAGAGAGAGAGAGAGAGAGAGAGAGAGAGAGAGAGAGAGAGAGAGAGAGAGAGAGAGCGGAGGACAGACAGACATATAAAGGCAGATAGAAACATAAAAAAGTGACACGCAAGCTTACAGACAAACAGACAGACAGACAGACAGAAGGATAGACCAAAATAGAAGAGAAAACGACAAGGTTAGAGACGAACACAGAAATCAAGAAACGAGAAACAATAAAATGATAGACAGACAGATGGACGGATAGATAAACACATAAATAGAAAGAGAGACTCGAGTGCCGACAGAGACAGCCAGGCAGATCATGCAGAAGGATAATTATATAGAGTTACCCTGAATTGCAGAGCCCATGTCTGACTTCATAGTGTAGTCACGGACGAAATCACCTCTGGACGTTGCTTATTTACTGGAGGTGGTGGTGGTGGTCTTTGTTTCCTGGCTCCCGTGCTGTGTTGCGCACAATGATATTTTCAAGTTCTGTTTTGCTTTCCCGGTAACAAGACTGATTAATGAATATTCAACACAGTCAAATGAGCTTTCTAATTGCTGTGTTGATATCATTATAATCTATTCATTAGGAGATATTGCTCTGTTTTCTGTTTATTCATGTATTCATATAGATTTACTTGTATTGGTTGCTGAAGGAAGGACAGGTGACACCTCAAGTATTAGGGAAGGAATGTAAAGATTTCGTAATCGCACATTTATAATTAAGTAATAATATATATTTTTTTTTAATTGCATAATGGAAGAAGTTTGAAGACTGCTGGATCAATTTACTTGTAAGGGGTGTGACAAAAAATAGTGAAAAAAAAGTATATTCATAGGAAAATTTTCTGGCAAATAACCAAATGCAAACAAATGTTAAAATTTACTGCCTACCTTGTTGCACTGCTTCCTATGTTATATATTATATTACATTGTTATTTTATGTTATATGTTATAGTAAAATAATGATATATTATAATTACATTATATTATATCATATTATTATGTATTATATTAAACGCTGGGGTTGTCGGGAGGGACGGGGGTGCATACGGTGTAGCGGCACGTTGCCTCGGTGGTCTGGTTGGCCTCAGCCAGCTGACCACGTCTTAAACACGTAAAGGAGCCACTGAGTGCCTTAATCCTGACATTTCTATAATTTTAGAATGGTGCAAGGCAAACCGTATGTTGTTCAGTGCCTCAAAAACCTAATTCTTCGATGTGTGCAGGAGCGGAAGGTTAACAGTTCTGCCCTGTGTGTGTGTGTGTGTGTGTGTGTGTGTGTGTGTGTGTGTGTGTGTGTGTGTGTGTGTGTGTGCGCGCGTGCGCGTGCGCGCGCGTGCGCGCGTGCGTGCGTGCGTGCGTGCGTGCGTGTGTGCGCGTGTTCTGGATTGTGCGTCACCATTGTATCAGATTTGTTGTCCACCACTGTTTCTGGAGTTGATTGTTACTTGCCCAGCCGATTGATGATGCTTGGTGTGTTGGTAGCGTGGAGGACCGAAGTGAGGCGGTGATTCTGGTAGATTGGAGGTCGTGGGTAGGTGGTTGATATAGTGATGTGTGCGAATAAAAGACAATGATGAGAGTTGCTCTTGCTTTAATAGTGGATAGTTTGTATACACTGGATTCGAGATGAATTTGTAACGTGACGATTGATTATTCTCTCTCTCTGATGTGATATGATTGATAACTGAGCAGCGTCTCTCAAGCTGACTGTGACTGAGCGGAACTGGGCGAGGAGAGACCGAGACTGACTGCTCGTGACTGGGTGACTGACTGGGATTGAACTCTCGAATGAACTGAACTGGAACCGAGAGCTCGCTACCATGCGGGCTGTATTTTTCTGAACTAATTGGATCGCAGATAGTTATCCCTAAGGACTGGAACTGGGTGTGAAATTCCCTTGAGAGGTAGAAAAAGGGGGACGAACGCAGGTGTTATCCCTAAGGACTGGAAGTGGGTGTGAAATTCCCTTGAGATAGAGGAGGAGAAATGACCAGGAAGGAAAACGAACATATGTACGCGGGTGTTATCCCTAAGGACTGGAAGTGGGTGTGAAATTCCCTTGAGAGGTGGAGAATGACCAGGAAGGAAGGCGAACACATGTACACAGCTGGCCACGGTACACGTGGGATGAATATATGAAATAGTGAATATACATATTTATAATAATAGTAATTGTTGAGACTGATACGCGTGTGTGTGTGTGTGTGTGTGTGTGTGTGTGTGTGTGTGTGTGTGTGTGTGTGTGTGTGTGTGTGTGTGTGTGTGCTTGGTATGAGATCAAAATAGGCAATGCTACCTTATGAGGAGTAAATAGAGGAAGGTCTAAAAAGTATTACTATGAACATCATCATCATCATCATCATCATCATCATCATCATCATTTAAAGGGATAAGATAATGGTTAATAATGAGTCATATGATAGTTTTTTGCCTTTATTCATTTTTCAATTAGTCATTGTACTTTTTTTCCAGTGCATTAGGTAATTTTTTATTTACTCATTTATTTATTTATTTATTTATTTTTGTTTGCGAGTGTATAGTTAATTTCATGTTGATACTTTGAGTGACCATGGACTCTTCAACTCTCCATCTGCTTTCTGAATATACACTATGGCAAATTAGTATCTGCTCATTTTTTTTTTTTTATTTTTAGTTTGTATGATTTTCTTTTTCTTTCATATTTGTATTGACATTTATTGAAGCATTTCTCTTGGTGCTAATATCGTCTCATAATACATTCAATTAAATATAAGAAAACATTAAATCCTCTAGATTTAGTAATTCCTTGTCTCAAATACAAAAGATGATATACGGTATTACAACTTTTGCTCTGATTGATCGTTAATAAGAAACTGAAACATTTAATTAAACGCCTCATTATAAATCGCTTAAAACAAATTGTGCACAAAATAATTTTTGTTAAAAGTCAGTAAGTGAATTTTGAGTTTAGCCACTTTTCCATACACCGTGCCTAATTCTGCAAAGCCTTTAATGGTTGCTCCCTATGTTAAAAGTTATCATATACTTTATATGATTAGATCGGTGTTTTCAGTGTTGATATAATCTTTGTCTTTAGTTTTCACATAGAAAAAAAGAAAGCTTTCCTCCTTGAGGCAAGTCAATTAATCACTCTTTGATACCCTGGATACTGAGGCTTTTGTTCTGACGGAAGACTGGAATAGTGTTACCAAGCGTTACGGCATGACACGAGTGTTCTCAGCTCAGCACCACCAAGAGCGTATATTTATGTCGTGCCTGCTGGATTCACACATACAATACTTCACAATGACAAATATAAGCGTAACACTGAAACACACACACACACACACACACACACACACATGCTGCCGCCTGACGCGCCTTCGCCCGGTCCGTGCCACCAGACACCACAACAAGATAACGCCCCTAAAGGGCCGCCGCGCACGGACCGGTACAGACTCAGCGCGATTCCCACCATGGTGCGAGCCATCAATCAATAGTCCCTTCCTAGATAAGACTTACCTTTAGGATTAATGTTAAGTATTTCCCCACCCCCTCTGTACATTTTCAGTTTGTTAACTGCCTAAATAATAATCCGTTTATTATTATTATTATTATTATTATTATTATTATTATTATTATTATTACACACACACACACACACGTGCGAAAGTAGACATGAAAAACAGCGTTCAGGACGAATGAAAATAAAACCGTAAAGATAATGAGAGAGAAACAGGAAGGAAGGAAAGGTTGAAGATAATTGCTGCGCACCTATTGTAGTAGCGTTGTTTCATCCTTGCGAGGCTCGGCTTTCCTGCTGCCTTCCCTCCTCTCTCTCTCTCTCCCACTTTCCCTCTCCCTCCTTCCCTCACACTGTGTTGCCTTGTACCAAACTCATGTTACGCCAAACCCTTCAAACCTTCCTACCACTGTTGTTGTTTAATTTAACATACTCTCTCTCTCTCTCTCTCTCTCTCTCTCTCTCTCTCTCTCTCTCTCTCTCTCTCTCTCTCTCTCTCTCTCTCTCTCTCTCTCTCTCTCTCTCTCTCTCTCTCTCTCTCTCTCTCTCTCTCTCTCTTACACACACACACACACACACACACACACACACACACACACACACACACACACACACACACACACACACACACACACGTAGCATTTCAACTGCTGCTATCCACTCTAGTGTGTCGCAGCCAAATCAAATATAATATTCTGCTACTGTGCGTAAAGCTTTCTCTGTTCAGTGCTGCCATAGCTTGATTTTAGTTGTCCCTTTCACTATAATCTTACTATTCTATGAGTGAAGAGGGACATAATTTCCACTACTTTATTCTTTATCCTTTTTTTTTTTTTTTTTCCTTTTCCTTATCTTCCCCCACGCCGTTAGCTGAGTGCCAGACAAATTGGTTTTTGTGACCACACTGTATTACACCAAATTACCTTTGTGTGATTCAGCTTTCCCATCCCTCCTCCTTCCTCGTTCTCAAGCCTCGCCCATCAACTCTATAGGTCAGTCCTCTATCCATCCAATCAGTTGTAAGCCCTCTGTCCACCAGCCCCCACGCTCCCACCCTCCACGACGACCCAAAATCCTCCCAACAGGTGCAGGGTATCACTCTTCCCTACTCATTCTTACCACACCACCACGACCACAAGGCTTTTCAGAAAACCTCAAGTCTTAACCCTCTCTGACAAGCCTCACCTTCGTTCTCAAGCCTTACCCAATAGCTGACCCACCTTTGCTCCCTTTCCTGATTCCCTCCAGACAATTCCCTGTGACACCAGCAAGTAGTATTTTGCTTCCTGCTTTTGCGTCCGGTTTTCTTAGTCTTTCAGGGATGGGGTGGTGCCTCCTAATGAAGGACTTTGGTTGTGGCATTTGGGAACCGTTACCCAGAGTGGATGCCCTTCCCAACCTCGGAATCTGTGCGCCTTAAGACACCTCGGCCCCCAAAGCGCTCATACAGAGAATTTGTCTTGTGCTTGTCCAAAGTGTGAGAGAGAAAACATTAATTTAAAAGATAAAAAGAAAAAAACTTATCAGTCATCCATATCTCAACAACTTAACCCGTTCACTGCTAACTGGACACATCTTTCCTTAATTACTAACCACCTGGCAAAGATCGTACTGGCCACAAGTTGCAAAACCTATTCTTTTTGATCACCCTCTTTCTTACAGATGCTGATAAAGATGCCATACATTGTTTATAGTGCTGTGAATAGTTGCATATCGTAGCGAAAGGATTAACATAAAAGAAAAGAGGTTTTTCACACATTACCTGCGTACAGCATACTTACATTTCTGGTTGGTTTCCTGTGTGCTGCCTTATTTTATTAGAAGCCTTTTCCCTCCCCCAGTCTTACCTTTCTCCTGGCCTGTGATCCGTAAAACGGTGAAAAAAAAAAAGCCTCCCCCTCTATGTTCCTTGTCTGATGTGCTTGCTTTCCGTAAGAGAAGGGAAAAATATTAGCTATGTTAGTTTCGTGGTGGTGGTGGTGGTGGTGGTGGTAGCAACAGCGTATTTATCTTTGTTTGTTTGTACAGATGTGTGTGTGTGTGTGTGAGTGTGTGTGTGTGTGTGTGTGTGTGTGTGTGTGTGTGTGTGTGTGTGTGTGGTGGTGTGTGTGTGTGTGTGTGTGTACTGTCTTCTTTCTTCTTCCCACTCGTTTCTCTTTCTCTCTCTCTCTCTCTCTCTCTCTCTCTCTCTCTCTCTCTCTCTCTCTCTCTCTCTCTCTCTCTCTCTCTCTCTCTCTCTCTCTCTCTCTCTCTCTCTCTCTCTCACTAAGCACCCGGTGGTCGATGAAATGCTGTATAGCGGCGGTGTGGTGGTCGGCCTTCCCCTCAGCCGCGGAACACAAGGCGCTGCCAGAGATGATGTGATGTTTCCCGACATACATTTATTTTAACCCTCGACGGAGCAACGTGTCAGTGATTGCACTTGAAATGAATCTACTTCCTTGTGAAGTCTGTGACTGCTTATATGTGATGCTGGTAGTGAACCCCTTGTGTGTGTGTGTGTGTGTGTGTGTGTGTGTGTGTGTGTGTGTGTGTGTGTGTGTGTGTGTGTGTGTGTGTGTGTATGTAGATAAATAGGTATTGCCTTTGATTAATGATAGTTTTCTGTCTTACTGTCAGGCATACCCAAAGCTCTTCAACAGGCTGAGTTTAATCAGACTTATTTTAACGATACATGGAATTCGAATATATTATAAATAAACACACCAAAACACATTTACAAATATCTACCTGTGTGTGTGTGTGTGTGTGTGTGTGTGTGTGTGGCGCGGTAATGATTTATGTGGAAGTAAAGGTATTAAGGGTAATATATTAGCTGTCCGTCGTGCACATACATGCCTGCCTCTTCCTTCTCCTCTTCCGCCTCCTGTGCCTCCTTCTTTTTCACAAAGTCAATAAAAAAAGATTTATGCTCTAGGTATTCTGCTCCCCTTCCCTCCTCCCCTGAGCACCTCATAACGCTCCAAGTCTGCAGGTGAGCATTTATTATGGTGCTTCTTCTCAACATGAACGCCTCACAACATTGACAATCTCTCTCTCTCTCTCTCTCTCTCTCTCTCTCTCTCTCTCTCTCTCTCTCTCTCTCTCTCTCTCTCTTCTCTCTCTCTCTCTCTCTCTCTCTCTCTCTCTCTCTCTCTCTCTCTCTCTCTCTCTCTCTCTCTCTCTCTCTCTCTCCTCTCTCTCTCTGCCTCTCTCTCCCTCTGCCTGTCTCTCTCTGCCTCTCTCTCTCTCTCTCCCTCTCTCTCTCTCTCTCTCTCTCTCTCTCTCTCTCTCTCTCTCTCTCTCTCTCTCTCTCTCTCTCTCTCTCTCTCTCTCTCTCTCTTTTTAAACATACTATACAGATATTAACAAGTGATAAATAATAATTTAAAGTTGTGCGTTGTCGTACCCAGCTATTTCCAAAGTTATTGAATAAATAGCTATAATTACCTATATTATACATACGATACATAATATAAACATCAAATATGGAATAAAAGTTCATAAATATGGTAGGGGAGTGATGTCCTCCAAGCAATGGCGGCCACTTTTTGCCTCGTAATTAGACGTCTTTGTCACGTCAGGCGTGGCCTCTATGAAGCTATTCCACAGCCGCGCTGCCCTAGCCTTGTAGGTCCGTTGCTGTTGCGACGTGTGGGATAGAGGCAACCGTCACTCGTTGGTCTCCTGCTATTGCCTGTCTCGTCGTTCTTTGGGCGAGGTGTGTCGGCAGGCACAGACGGGTAAGGTGGGGAGTGTGCAGCACTTGAGCCTTATTGCAGACCGTCAGTGGTGACACGTCCCGGCGGTGCTCCAGAGATGTCATGCTGGCAGGAATCTCCGCCTCATCCCCCAGCAGTCTGAGGACGCGCCTCTTACTACCGCGCTGGGTGTGGGTGGCGGCCCCGAACATCCATGACAAGGCACCATATTCTATAGAGGGGCGAATTTGTGCCTCGTATAGCGTCAGGATGCCTTAATAGTCCGGGTTGCACGCCACTCTGCGGAGGGCAGACACACACTGGAGGTCTGGTGAGCCGCAGACGCGATGTGTTGGTCAAATCGCAGCTGCCGATCTATGGTGACTCCGAGGATCTTGATGTTATCCTGGAGGGGCAGACAGACGTCCTCGAACCGGAGCTGTTCCTCCACGGTCTGAGCAGCTACAGGAGATCGGGAGACGACCATAGCGTGTCTTCCTTTGGCGCGAAGTTGACCTGCCACACCCTCCCCTACTCCACCGCTGCCTTCAGCTGCCTGTTGACGGCTGCGATGGCGCTGGCTTTCCTGGCGACAGTAAGAGAGGGAGATGGTGCAATCATCAGCAGAAGCCTTTGCCCTTGGGGGCTGACGAAGCAGGTCATCAATGTACGTATTCCACAGGAATGGACCGAGTATTGAGCCCTGTGGAACTGAGGCCCCAATGTTGGCAGGCGCGGAGTCCCGGCCGTTGACGACCACCCGAAGCGTCCTTCCTTGGAGGTAGTCCTCGAGCAGTGTCAGCAGGCTCCCGTCGATCCCCTTCGCGCATAGCTTTGCCAGAAGGCTGGAGTGCCACACTCGATCAAAGGCACCGGCGATGTCCATTGCTACCACGAGTGTGTCCGAGCCTTCATCGAGGGTGCCATGCCACTCCTGTGAGAGGAGGAGGAGGAGGTCGAAGGTGGAGCGGGCCTGGACTGAACCCAAACTAATGAGGAAAGAGAAGGTTAATGTTGTACAAGTGTTGCACAATGACAACAGCAACCATCTTCTCAAACACCTTGCCCAAGGTGGAAAGTAGGGAGATGGGTCGGTAGTGGCGCGGATCAAACTTTGATTCCTTTTTGTGGACAGGAACCACATTTGCTTCCTTCGAGGCAGATGGCCACTTCCTTTCCTTAAGGCAGGCAGTGAAGAGATTCTGATAGCTCTTGGCGCAGATTTTCAGTGTCCGTGGTTTAATGTTGTCTGGGCCTGTAGCTTTCTCCGCATCAACCTCCCTGAGTACTTTCTCCACCTGTTCCGCGGTGACCGGGACCGAAGTGATTGGTCCGTCTCTCGTGGCAGCACAGGTGGGGGGAAGGTTGGAGTTTTGTACTTGCATTTTTATGCAGAGTTCGGCCAGGAGAGCGGCCTTGTCCTCGTTTGCTCGTAGCCGTGGACCCGTCAGTTCTGATGAGGGTGCACGCTGTTCCTGTTCCATCATGCCCTGCCGCTTCCTAACGAGTGGCCACCACGTCTTGCTGCCCACTCCAGGACTACTAAGTTTATGCCTCATCACTTCTTCCCAGTGTTTTTTCGCCCACTTGGAGGTGGCTGTCATATTCCAGTACGCTGCCCAGTGTAGGGTGAAGTTCTGGTGTGATGGGCGCTGTTTGTACCTCTTCCAAGCTGAATACTTGGCCTCAGCGGCAGCGCGACACCGAAAACCAAACCAGGAGGGGTCAGTGGCCGTGATGAGGTACGTGGTGTGAGGAACAAACTGGGGCTGAAAGGCGACCAGCTTCGAAGTGAGGGCGCGGACCTTCACCTCCACATCATCGACGAGAAGAGTCTCCCAGTCCGTGTCGTTTAAGGGCTCACCTCAGCGCTGGCCAATCTGCTTTGTCCAACAGCCACATGGTGCGTGGAACAGCTGCTTCCTTCGCCGCATTGAGTTGTACATGGGTCAGTACGCCGTGGTGGTCTGAGCTACCCACTCTGTTCAATTGCTGACATCTGATGTAGCCTTCAGCGAGGTCAGACAGTACAGGGTCGAGTAGCCCCCTACGTTCATGGGTCTGGAATGTGATGTGGTTGACGAGGCCTTGTACTGATAACAGGTTGTCATAAGCTAGCTGCTTTAGGTGGAAGTTAAGATACCCCACGATTAGAGCGTTCCTGACCTCTAATCCTTCTGCTTATGCTGTCACCTTCTCTTCTCCGTTGGGCTCCTCCGATCACAATCTCAGACTTGTATCTTGTCCTATCGCTCCAATCCCTCCTCAGGATCCCCTTAATCGTAGGTGCCTCTGGCGTTTTGCCTCTGCTAGTTGGGGGGACCTGAGGAGCTATTTTGCTGATCTTCCTTGGATTGACTACTGCTTCCGAGTCAGAGACCCGTCTTTGTGTGCTGAGCGCATAACAGAGGTGGTAGTGTCTGGCATGGAGGCGTCCATTCCTCACCCTTTTTCTCGACCTAAACCTTCCAAACCTTGATTTAACACAGCTTGTTCTCGTGCTATACATGATAGAGAGGTGGCCCACAAAAGGTACTTAAGCCTTCCATCACCAGAATCTCATGCACTTTATATTTCTGCCCGGAACCATGCCAAGTCTGTTCTCCAACCTAACTAAAAACTCATTCATCAACAGAAAGTGTCAAAATCTTTCAAGATCTAGCTCCCTTCGTGACTTCTGGCACCTAGACAAAAATATCTCCAATAACTTTGCTTCTTCTTTCCCTCCTTTATTTCAACCAGATGGCACCACTGCTATCACATCTATCTCTGAAGCTGAACTCTTTGCTCAAACCTTTGCTAAAAACTCTACCTTGGACGATTCTGAGCTTGTTCCTCCCTCTCCTCCACCCACTGAATACTTCATTCTACCTATTAAAATTCTTCGCAATGATGTTTTCCATGCCCTCGCTGGCCTAAACCCTCGGAAGACTTATGGACCTGATGGGGTCGCTCGTACTGTTCTCTGAAACTGTGCCTCCTTGCTTGCACCTTACCTAGACAAACTCTTTCAGCTCTGTCTATCAACATCTACCTTTCCTTCTTGCTGGAAGTTTTCCTACATTCAGCCTGTTCCTAAAAAGGGTGACCTTTCTAATCCCTCAAACTACTGTCCTATTGCTTTAATTTCCTGCCTATTTAAAGTTTTTGAATCTATCATCAACAGGAAGATTCTTAAACATCTATCACTTCACATTCTTCTATCTGATCGCCAGTGTGGGTTCCATCAAGGCCTCTCTACTGGTGATCTTCCGACTTTCCTTTTTGAAAGTTCCTTCAGTTTTTGACTACAGCTTTGGACCCTGTTCTGGGACTGGCATCTCATTGGGCTATTTTTTTTTTTATTGGATTTTTGTTGTCCTTGGCCAGTGTCCCTCCTACATAAAAACAAAAAAAAGAAAAATGTCGTTGGAGCAAGCTGTCGAGCTCCCCCGCTAAGAAGCCGAGCGGGGAGCGTCCTTGCCTTGTGGGGCGGTAGAGAACACCGAGCAGCAAGCCACTGTTATCTTGTAATATTATACGAAAGAAGAGTGCTTCCATGAAGTGAGGGAGGTTGACTGACAATTTCTGGGTCTGAAGTTCATTTTTAAAACAAGCTGCCACTCCACCTGTTCTGCCGTCGCGATCTTCCTTACCCAGTGCGTGTACCCGGGTATTTTGCCGTACGTTGGCTCCACCTCCTTGTTAAGCCATGTTTCTGTAACCGCCACAATCTCTCTCTCTCTCTCTCTCTCTCTCTCTCTCTCTCTCTCTCTCTCTCTCTCTCTCTCTCTCTCTCTCTCTCTCTCTCTCTCTCTCTCTCTCTCTCTCTCTCGTTCACCACCCCATCTCAGCCTTCCCTGTAGCCGCTTCCCAGTGGCGTGCTCATGGACCAATCACGTTTCAGGGATGAGGTAGCTTATCTCTGTGATCCCGCGAGACAGCCCGGCACACAGTGGCTGTTCGGGGGGCGTTATTGGGTGGCAGGGAGGATTTTGTCTGGTTTGGGGAGTATTGGGCGGCTCTCAGGGCGTGGTGTGGAGGGGTGTGGCTAATTGTGTGTTTGTTGGAGGGACTGGTAGTCGTGGCGTGTTGTTCTACTGGTTGGATGGCGCCATTGTTCCTGTTTTCTTCTTTCTCTCTTCCTCTTTTGTGACCGTTAATGAAATGGTGTCAAAAAGGGTTCTTCATATTGTGTATTTTCTTTTTTTATGATGTTTTACTCTTATTATGATGCAGTGGATTGTGGTGGGTTTTATTTATTTATTTTTTTTCTATTTACCTGTTTTGCTGCGGCGGCGAAAGAAAATCAATTACCTGTGCTGCTCTCCGACGTGAGGGACGGTGGGGCAAACCAAGACTACCGCGGGAAACGTGAGCCAGTGAGCCCTGAGCGTGGAGGAGGGAGGAAAGAAAGGCGGCGAGAGGTGATGTATTGGCAGCGAGAAGGCGACCAAGACGGATAGGTGGGGATTTCTTCCTTACTTTGTCACAACAGAGTCACGACGATCGGTTGCGTGTGTTTGTGTGTGTGTGTGTGTGTGTGTGTGTGTGTGTGTGTGTGTGTGTGTGAGAGAGAGAGAGAGAGAGAGAGAGAGAGAGAGAGAGAGAGAGAGAGAGAGAGAGAGAGAGAGAGAGAGAGAGAGAGAGAGAGAGTGTGTGTGTGTGTGTTTGTGTTTGTTTGTGTGCGCATGCGTGTGTGGACGTCTCCTATACTATTCGTGAAAACATCAATGTAAGGGGGATAATGAAATATTGATGCGCTCCACGCATGTAATATTAATGGTTCTGTTCCTTGTTAGGCTTATACACCACTTTGCTTGACCTCGGCAGGGTGTACTACGTGTATTTGGTGGTGGCCGTGGATATGGACTGTCAGGTCTCGTTGTACTGGTGCCAGTTACCAAACAAGTAATACTCTTGTGCCGCAGCAAACACAAGAATTGTTTGCGGGAAGGAATAATGAGGCCGGGGTGTCACTTCTTGGTGACGACTTATGACTATTGGTCCGATAATCGATGGTGGCGCAAGGCATTTTCAGTGAAGACAAAGCACAGTGTAAACACCGAACATATGTACGTTACTTTAGCAGCAATAATATGGGTACTCAATGTTATTAAGGTATTGAATATCTACAGTCAGTTATCGAAATGGATTTCTTTTGATTTGTATTAGGGATGTTGTGGGGTCACCTTATTGGTTGGGCAGAAGCGACACATTGTGAGGTGGTTAGGTCATTAATTTTCCACATCATGAATACAAATTGTTGTGGGAATTTCTTAGAAATTCTTCATACTCGTAGTTTTCTCGTGATGAACCACTGTTTATACCGCTGCTTGTTGTGACACCCATAAATTCGTACCTTCGCTCTTAGCACAGTTAAGCTGAAAATGTACAAATGTATATTTCTTTTCCGTCTGGAGTCTCACGGGCGTGGCTGGATTATGAAAAGGCTGCCTGCCTCCGACATTACTTGCCCCTCTGCAAGAGTTCAAACTGGACATTCATTCACTCACATTGTTCTTGTTATTAACCTCACTTTCAAACTGTGTAGCTTAAATGAACAAATAAACATAGTGGACAATTGTGATAATGATTAAAGCTCAAACATCAGAAAGAAGGCTTGATGAAAGTGTATGTAGATCATAATGGGAAGTTGATGCAGACATCAGCAGAAAACTCACACATCTTACACTGAATACAGTGTCATGTGTCATATTCACTATTCAGTATAATGTACCAATGTCGTGAAAAAAAGGGAAATACCAAACAATGCGTGATATTCTATGTAAGAAATATTAACAAACATTATTCCGCTGCTGTACACTTCAAAACAACCCACGAAGCTCCAAAAATCATGGGACAGTCGAGGGCAGCATAAGTAATACGTGTAGTTGATTATTTGTTTTCTGCGACCTTTTAATAAAATAGCTGCATGAATTTATGAAGACTTGTTTAAAGACATTTCTGTCAAGATATTGTTACATAGGTGTTATATCTTCTTAAACTGGTTGATTTTTCATGATGAAATGAAATTCCTAACTGATTTTTTTTTTCAAAAATAATGGGTATGCACTTAATGTTAATAAAAATTGTATCACAAAGTTTGTAAATAATGCTAACAACCCTATTCGGAGAAAAGAACAGGTCTCGAACACAATACATTAAAGTCCTTTTCTACGATCAATTAAACTATGTAATTAGAAAGAGATTAGATCAGTTACTGAGGCTGCATATTCCTGATTACAGTTTTAAGTTTAATCTTTACTAACTCTTATATTTTAAAGTCCCTTTTCCCTTACAAAGATTTCATGCCTTCTAAATTTGTTTCCAGTATAGTGTATCAATACCCTTGTCCAACATGTAAGTGTCAGTACATAGGTGAATCAGAGAGAAATCTCGCTCATCGTATCGCTGAACACATAAGAACATAAGAACATAAGAAATAAGGGAAGCTGCAAGAAGCGACCAGGCTTACACGTGGCAATCCCTGTATGAAATATACCTACCTATTTCCATCTATCATCCCCATCCATAAACCCGTCTAATCTTCTCTTAGAGCTCCCTAATGTTCTAGCACTAACAACATGATTACTGAGTCCGTTCCACTCATCTACCACTTTATTTGTGAATCAATTTCTTCATATATCCTTCCTAAACCTAAATTTTTCAAGCTTGAACCCGTTATTTCGTGTTCTACCCTGGCTGCTGATCCTAAGAATTTTGCTTACATCCCCCTTGTTATAACCCTTATACCACTTAAAGTCTTCCATCAGGTCCCCTCTTAATCTATGTCTCTCTAAAGAATGTAAATTTAACAACTTCAATCTCGCCTCGTAAGGAATACTCCTCATCCTCTGTATCCTTTTAGTCATTCTCCTCTCTACTAATTATAATAGATCTATATCTTTCCTGTAATGTGGGGACCAGAACTGCACAGCGTAGTCTAGATGAGGTCTGACCAGCGCCAAGTATAACTTTAATATTACTTCCGGCCTTCTACTTTTAACACTCCTAAAAATTAATCCTAGTACCCTATTTGCCCTGTTTCTGGCCTCTATGCATTGTTTTCCTAGAAGGAGTTCAGAGCTAACTGTAACTCCTAAATCATTTTCGTACCCTGTACCTACCAGAGTTTCGTTGTTTAATGTGTACCTACTGTGTGGGCTTCCTCTACCTTCGCTAAGTACTTTGCATTTGTTGATATTAAATTGCATTTGCCATCTGTCCGTTCATTCATTCATCCTATCTAAATCTGCCTGCAAGGCGATGGCATCCGATTCTGACCTAATTAATCTACCTATCTTTGTGTCATTCGCAATTTTACTAACATCACTACTAATTCCACTATTCAAGTCATTGATATATATTAAAAGTAACAATGGCCCTAACACTGATCCCTGTGGCATCCTACTAATTACATGACCCCAATCGGATTTCGAGCCGTTTATTACAACTCTGTCGCCTGTCGCTAAACCATGACCCTATCCAGCCTAACACCTTCCCATCTATCCCGTGTGCCCTAACCTTTCTCAGGAGCCTTTGATGGGGTACCTTGTCAAATGCTTTACTAAAGTCCAGATGTAAGATATCATAACTATCACCATTATCTACTGCCTCGTACACCTTACTGTAAAAAATTAACAAGTTTGTCAGGCAAGATTTCCCCTCCGTGAAGCCATGCTGTGACTGATTTATCAAGTTATGTTTGTCTAAATGTTCCCTAATGTTCCTCGCTATTATTGACTCCAATATTTTACCTACAACTGAAGTTAAGCTGACAGATCTATAGTTAGACGCTAAAGTTTTATCTCCTTTCTTAAAGATGGGTACTACATTAGCCTGCCTCCACATTACTGGTACCTCACCTGACTCAAGTGATTTCCTAAAGACAGAAACTAACGGCTCACTAATAATCTCTTTGCATTCCTTAAGTACTCTGGGATATATTTCATCTGGTCCTGGTGTCTTGAACTTTTTTAGCCTATCTACCTCCTGTTCCACTATCTCCATAGTTATGGAAATATCTGTCAGCTTCTCATTCTCATCTGCTCTAAACATTTGTTCACTATTCGGCATATCCTACATGTTTTCCTGGGTGAAGACAGTTAAAAAATACTCATTCAGAATTTTACTAATCTCCTCCCCAGAACTAACCAGCTCCCCATCTACTGCTTTTAATGGACATATAGTATCCTTATTCTTCGTCTTGTATACCTGATAAAATCCCTTGGGATCCGTCTTCGCCTGGCTGGCTACCTTTAATTCATAATTGCCTTTAGCTTTCCTCGTTAGCCTCCTGACTGAGTCTTGGCTCGTACTGGACACCCACTCTCTCACTCTTCTTTTTCCCGTTCTTTAACATAATCATTGAACATAATCATCCATTAATAGAAAGTAATTTAAATTTTTTTTTAAAAAGCAAGCTTCCCAAGTGAAGTTAAATTACTTCATATCAAGCATATGAAGCATATGAAGCCTAACCTTAACAACCAGAATACTTCAGTTAAACTATTAATAGTGTAACCCAACACACTTTCACTCACTCTCTCTTCACTCTTTTTTTTCTCGTTTCGTAATTTTCTTCCCTCCGCTATCTCCCACAAATCACTTCTCTCCTTGACTTCAACCACACTAGGTAATAAACAACCATTCTTATTTTTTTATTTTCTACTTTCTGTATTTCATGTTTTTCAATGATAATTTTTTTAAGATTTATGTTTTTGATTGTTATTTTTAACTGTCTTTTATGTTTTTTAGGTTGAAAATGCCATGTGTAAATGACGAAATAATAAAGATGGGAAGATTTTTCTTCGACTGTTCCTTGCACATTCACGTACACTTCATGAAGTTTACCAAGAAGGATATATATATATATATATATATATATATATATATATATATATATATATATATATATATATATATATATATATATATATATATATATATATATATATCGTATATATATATATATATATATATATATATATATATATATATATATATATATATATATATATATATATATATATATATATATATATATATATATATATATATATATATATATATATATATATATATATATATATATATATATATATATATATATATATATATATATATATATATATATATATATATATATATATATATATATATATATATATATATATATATATATATATATATGAAGTGATATATATAGGTGGTGATTGTCCGAGTTTAGAGGTACCGAGTTAAGAGCCTTCAGAGATGCGAGCAGTCTACTCGCAAAATGAAATTGTTCTCGGTGCCGTTCCCTTTACTGACCAGCCATAGGGCCCACACCAACATCATCCGCGAGGAAGGAATAATCTATCGAAGAGAGACGTTCTGAATGTTCTTTGTGACGCAGAACTCATCAAAATAAATTTTGAGTACATATAAATGTTCCTTATACAATTAAAAAGGAAAGAGGGACTGCTTCTGTCCAGTTAGCCTTGCTTGAGAGAGCGGGAACATCCGGATGTGGGGAGGACTGAGGGAGTGAAATATTCCAACCTGCAGCACAGTCATGTAGGAAGTGTTGCCTTGTCGGTGTTATAAAAGAATGAGTGATTTTTTCCTTTCAGTTTTCATTATTCATTATAGACTTTCAGATATTCTTCTCATGTGCACTTTTAGTTTCTCATGTGCACTCCTGTGCCTCAGTTCTAGTGAGTTACAGTGGGGTTGAGTATTACTAAATAGTAGTCTTACATTCTGAAAAAAAAAATCCCATTTTGAAGATTTTTTTTTTTTTTTTCTCTCTCACCATTGTAAAACAAGTCAAATGCTTACAGTGAGACGCTTCAGCAGGATCGCATTCAACGTAATATTTCATGGAATGGATCACTATTTTATCCACTGTGCTTCTTCCCCCAGACATAAACACGAGAGAGATGTGGAAAACACGTCGAATGTTATAAACAAGAGTTTTTGCTTCATTTTTTAGTATTTCAAAATAAGTAAACACTACATATGGCTAGACGCTTATGATAGATTTATGACAAACCACTTAAGATAGACGTTCTAAGTTATGATACACATCTGTCTTAGCCATGACACATTTTATATATATTTATAAAGAATACAGGCCCAGTTTCTTGTACCTCCACTAGCGGTAGGACAAGCTCTGTCGCGGCAATACATTGTTTGTGGAACGTACGATAATTTTTGTTTTTCATGTTAAAAAAGAATTGTGATAACGAGTTGCGAACAAAACGAGTTACGAGTATCCTTCCGGAACTAAAACACCCTCTGTGTGTGTGTGTGTGTGTGTGTGTGTGTGTGTGTGTGTGTGTGTGTGTGTGTGTGTGTGTGTGTGTGTGTGTGTGTGTACATGCGTGCGCGTATATGTTCTGTATCTGGCCTGACAGATTTCAATTATGAAAATAAAAAAAAAACACTGCTAAATTAGTGTTTTAAACCCGTTCGTTCTATATTGACTCCTTTCTTGTAGCTTCATTATTTTACGTTCCATCTTGTAGCTTCTCTTGATATCTCATAAGTGTTCTATGTACTCTCACGAACTTGGGAACGTATGTACGTATGTCTGTCCTTCGTGTTTTTTACTATGCACTACATATTGTTCTAGTTTTCTATTCACTCTTCAAAGCCCTAAACCTTCTTATAAGATTACCTCTTCATCCCATACACGCTGATCAAACTGCGCTAGGAAACTTGTTACACTGTTAAACAGTTACTCATTAGCCTTTGCAGTGAGTGGAGTGTGCAGGTCTATGCTACACGCAATAAGTAAACAAATAGACAAATGAATATAAGAGAACACACACACACACACACACACACACACACACACACACACACACACACACACACACACACACACACACACCATCATCATCAATTGTTTGCTGTTTCCCCACACATTGGCAGTCATGTCTTTACGCTCACAGTGCCACAATGTTCCACTGTGGTTGTGTTTGTTTTTTCTTTATAAATTTCGTGGAGCACCATTTGAAATTTGGCAACTACGAGTGTGTCTAGGGAATGTTCATGTAAGGCTACCGACCAGATGGCACTGCGCTGGCGGCTAATTCAGGAGATTGAAACAGCTGATGGAGAGTGTACGTAGAAGGGGATGCGAAATGAGGAAACGGAGTCTGAATGAGAGGGTGGGCAGAGCAAAATGGCAGAGGGCAGGAGGATGAAAACTTCACATTTCAACTTCAGCTAATACAGCTTCTATAGATTTAGGGACTGAGTCGTCTCCACCAGTTTTTCTCACCCCCTGGCTGCTAACTCTGTACAGGGATGTTTTCCGTCTATGTATGGAGTACGCTTCACTTATATGAAAAGATTCATTCACTCTGCTCTGCTAAATAAGATTGAATCAAAAGCATTTCGTCTCATCGTCGCCTGTATTCCAACCGACTGTCTTCAGCTTCTCTATGTCTCCTCGCTGCAATGTTGCATCTTTTGCTATCTTCTACCGCTATTTTCACGTTAATTGTTCTTCTGATCTTGCTAAATGGATGCCTCCATTCCTCCCGCGCCCTCGCGGTCCACCTCTGTAATGCAAGAACAAATCAGTATTCACAATCTTTCATCGCTTTCACTGATAAACTCTAGAACTCTCTGCCTGCTTTTGTATTTCCCACTTCTTACGACTTGAATTCTGTCATATATATATATATATATATATATATATATATATATATATATATATATATATATATATATATATATATATATATATATATATATATATATATATATATATATATATATATATATATATGACAGAATTTAAGTCGTAAGAAGTGGGAAATATATATATATATATATATATATATATATATATATATATATATATATATATATATATATATATATATATATATATATATATATATATATATATATATATATATATATATATATATATATATATTCTCTCTCTCTCTCTCTCTCTCTCTCTCTCTCTCTCTCTCTCTCTCTCTCTCTCTCTCTCTCTCTCTCTCTCTCTCTCTCTCTCTCTCTCTCTCTCTCTCTCTCTCTCTCTCTCTCTCCCTTGGCCAATGCCCTTGCATAAAGGAAAAAAAGACAAGTTGCTTTATGAAGTCGGTTTCAGCTATTGAGGGTGACAGGTTGGCGTACACGGAGGAGTAGATTCAATAAATTCAAAGTGCTTACATGCAGATCGCCAGCAATGAATGCAAGAAGATTGTATGAGGAAGTAGTAATTCTGTGTTTTGTTGATCTAAAATAATGAAAACAGAAATTGCAAAGAGGAAGGAAGATATTAAATGTATTGGAGTTGAGGTGCCGGGGGAAAGTGTTTGGAGCAACACTTGTGGATCAAGTGAGGAATGGGAACTGTGAAGAATCGTTATTAGTTGAGAGAATCGAACAGGGAAGTTTGGTGGTGCTTTGGCCATGTTGAGAGTGGAGGAAGAGTCACCAATTTAAATTGAAGTTGGATCTAGTGTGAAAGTTGTAAGGCCTCATAAGAAGAGGACTACTGTTAAGAAAAATGGATAGTGTGTATAAAGCGTTTGATTCAAGAAAGATGTCTGCTGAACAAGAACGAGTGCTGCGTGGGTAGGAATGTACAGAGGACAGTTGTGAGTATATAAGTGGTGACACGAGAGGAAGTCCTCTGCATCTGGTCTGATCATTTGGTCGTGTTCATTGCAAGGGAGAGAATGATGGGACGTGCATGGTAGTAAAGGGTAAACCGGCTTTGCTTGACAAGCATCATTACGGAAACTGTCAAAAGTGTTTCGTAACGGACCCACGCGCAACGTGGTGCGGCGAAAAATGACTCCTTTCTTAACACCCGAAAAGTCTCAATGAATAATGTGCAAGGATGCATGTGAATGCGTGAGTGCGTATATTATGCAACCGATAAAACTGAGAGATTGGGGGCATGAATATTGAGCCAATATGAAAAGACTTCATGGATGGATGAGCATAAAGAAGATGCAAAGAGGACTGTGGAGAATATGTGGTTAATTCTGGCAATTAGTTATGTATATATATATATATATATATATATATATATATATATATATATATATATATATATATATATATATATATATATATATATATATATATATATATATATATATATATATATATACTTTGACAATGATTTTGTGCCCATCACTTTCGTTTCAGCGTTTAAGTGTGTGTGTGTGTGTTGGGGTGCATGACATTTTTTTTTTTTTTTTTCTAAATATGTTGTCCTTTCCTTTTCCTTTCTTTCCTTGTTGATTTGTTTCCATATTACTGTAATTATTTTTTTTCCTGCACCGCAGACCATACCATACAAGATACACCTAAATTATTCCAGAAAGTAAATAGAAATTTATTAAACCCCGCAAACACACGCTGGTGAATGCGGTATTAGTAAAATCAAAATTCAAATATTTTTGGGATTGATTTCAGACATTTCATACATAAAACTAAAGATTTGATGCATAAATCAAGAATGATACAGCAATACAGCAATATAATTTGCACACATTATCCTCATCTCATTATCCTCATTTCGAAATTGCGTAGCACATTATCCTCATTTCGAAATTGCGTAGGAGCAACAGGTTAAGTGAAAAAAAAAAAAAAAGTAAATACGAAATGAGCAAAGCTTGTGTTTATTGC
Organism: Scylla paramamosain; assembly: GCF_035594125.1. Lineage (NCBI taxonomy): Eukaryota > Metazoa > Arthropoda > Malacostraca > Decapoda > Portunidae > Scylla > Scylla paramamosain. Next base: position 5,177,720 of record NC_087171.1, on the reverse strand, counting down.
TAATGCACAAATCATCGTTCTTATTACTGAATGCAAAATTGTAGAGCTTGCTGAATCTGATTAGTTGAGAAGAATTGGAGCTAAATGAGACCATAAGTGAAAAACAGAAAACATATCAGTATAGGATAAAAAACATCTGGCTAGCAGAGTCGCGTCCTGGAGATTCTTATTCGACATCAACAAAATGGCAGGGAAATATAAATGCAACAGACGGTGTATGGGAAAAATAACACCTAAATCAATGCAAGTTAGACAAAGCAATGCACGACTACCGGAAATTCTAAGCTTTAAAATAATTCACTGGTCAGCAACCAAAATGCTTCTGAGACCCCGTTTTTTTTCTAATTTTTTTTTTTTTTTTTTTTTTTTTTTACGTAAGAGGGTCACTCAAGGGAAACAAAACCGGAAAAGAAAAATCGTACTTAGGCGCCGGTCCCAAAAGAGACGTCAAGAGAAGCATCGAAAATTGAAGGATAAGTGTCTTGAAACTTCCCTCTTGAAGGAGTTCAAGTTATAGGAAGGAGGAAATACAAAAGCAGGCAGGGAGTTCCAGAGTTTACCAGAGAAAGGGATGAATGATTGAGAATACTGATTAACTCTTGCATTAGAGAGGTGGACGGAACAGGGATGAGGGAAAGAAGAAAGTCTTATGCAACAAGGCCGCGGGAGGAGGGGAGGCATGTAGTCAGCAAGATCAGAAGAGAAGTTACCACAAAAATAGCTATAGAAGATAGGAAGAGATGCAACATTGCGGCGATGAGAAAGAGGCTGAAGACAGTCAATTGGAAGAGAGGAGTTGATCAAACGAAAAGCTTTTGATTCTACCCTGTCTAAAATAGCGGTATGAGTGGAACCCTCCTCATACATGTGAAGCATACTCCATGCACGGGTGGATAAGGCCTCCGTACAGAGTTAACAGCTAGGGAGGTGAAAAAACTGGCGAAGACGACTGACTAACTTCATAGAAGCTTTTTTTTTTTAGCTAGAGATGAGATGTGAAGTTTCCAGTTTAGATTATAAGTAAAGGACAGACTGAGGATGATCATTGTATAAGAGGGGGGACAGTTGAGTGTAATGATTGATTTATAAAAAAAAGTTCTGTTTATCTTCAAATTGTTTGTTGTTGTTTGCTTTCAGATGCCTCGTAGTTGTGTGAATAAAACAGATAACTTCTGCTACATTTGTGGTGAGGTGACCTTTGCATCTCAGAAGCGCAGTGTGAGTGCTAAAAGGCATACCACCTATATTTTTTTATGCAATATTGGTGACCGGGATAAGAACTGGGCTCCTAATATATACTGTAACACTTGTGCTACTAATCTTTGCCACTGGTTGAACAGGAAGAAGAAAAAGATGTCCTTTGCCGTGCCGATGATCTGGCGAGAGATAACAGACCATACCAACAATTGTTATTTCTGTAGGGTACCTCCAGTACAAAAAGGGCTTGTCAAAGAAGAAAAAGCAGTCCATTAAATTCCCAGATATTCCATCAGGTATTCGCCCAGTTCCACATGGAGAAGGTCTACCTGTTCCTGTTCAGCAGCAGCTGAACGATTTCTTTGTAATGGAAGGTGATTTAGTGGCCTGCAACAATATTAATGGTGTGATGGAAGCACTTGGCATCGAATATGAACTCAGTCATTGGAGATTGTTCATAGATTCATCAAAAACGAGTCTAAAAGGTGTCTTACTGCATAATGGCAATAGTAAGCCATCAGTTCCTGTGGGCTATGCACTACATATGAAAGAAACCTATGAGAATATAAACCATATGCTGCAAAGCATAAAATATGATGAACATTAGTGGGACCTCTCTGGTGACTTAAAGGTTGTTGCTCTCGTGATGGGCTTACAGGGTGGATACACTAAGTACTGTTGCTTTTAATGTGAATGGGACAGCCGTGCAAGAGGTTCCCACTATATCAGGAAAGACTGGCCACCTGGCCAGTCATTGGACCCGGGAATAAAAAATGTTGAACATCCACCTGCCGCTGAACTAAACAAAATTTTGCTACCACCGCTACACATAAAACTGAGGCTCATGAAGAACTTTGTAAAAGCTATGGACAAATCCGGTCAAGGATTCAAGTATTCAAAAATAAAATTGCCCTCACTGAGCGACGCGAAGTTAAAAGAGGCAGTCTTTATCGGTTCTCAGATTCGTGAGCTTTTTAAAGATGGCGACGTTGAATCAGGCCTTCATTGGGAGGAGAGAGATGCTTGGGAAGCATTCAAGTTAGTGGCAAAGGGATTTTTCGGAAACTGAATGGAAGAAAACTATGAAGAATTGGTGAAATACCTCATCAAGGCTTACAAGAACTTGGGATATAACATGTCACTTAAAATCCTCTCTTGGACTCACATTTATTTTTCCAGCGAACTGTGGCGCAGTCAGTGACGAACACGGTGAAAGGTTTCACCAGGATATTTCAGCCATGGAAAAGCGGTATCTGGGTAAATGGAGCACAGCTTTGCGTGCAGACTATTGCTGGTCATTGGCAAGAGATGTTTCTTCAGCCGAATATAAGCGTCAAGCAAGAAGGGAGAAGGTAGATAAGGAATAAAACATGACACATATTGTACATTGTAATAAGGTATTCAAATATTACATGTCTCGTATCTTTATAACTATAGCCAATAAACGTTTTTAAGGTTATATTTGGATTCGAGACATGCCATTACGTAAGAATGAACTAGTTTCATTTAAGAAGCACGCAACCTTTCATAAATTCTGAACTGTGTTATAATAGAAAATGAAAACGCAAGAGAGATCGGATCTAAGTGTACATAACAGACAAATCATAAATGAGTAAAAGACATGTGCAGGACGTGATGTGAGAGGAAAAGACAGATGAAACAGAGGCGGCATGATTCAGGAAATATTGTATCGTGTACAGAGATGAGATAGAACGCGGAGAGATGAAAGAGAAAAGTTTGCATGCACGAAACATGGGAAACGTTTGCGTACGTAGACTTAACGTTCCTTCTCTCTCTCTATCAAATCTTATTGTGTCCAGTCTTATAAGACCTACTCACCACCTGCCATCAAGGACTAAAATTCCTAGTCATCCAGAAAGAGGAAGTGCTCTCTACCATCTTATCTGTTTTTATGTATTTCTCCCCCTCACAAGCGCCATCAATTTCCGAACTCTATGAAGGAAAGAGGATAACAACAAACAGTGGCAATTTCGTGCAAGATGACGTGCTGTTGCCCTGACGAGGAGAGGGTGATGTCAACACCCCTTAATCCCCAGTTGCTCATCAAAATTGGATAAAAATTCTTAGATACCAGTCAAAGGCAACAGTTATGACCTTTCCTCGTACACTGAAGTTCACTATCGCATCATTAAAAACCACCTGGGCGGTCAGTAAATTATTATCTTCAATTAGCGAGGAGAACCTTGGTAACGGATGATGAGATGGACGTCAAGGTTACTTCCTTGCAATCCCTTCCACATCGACCTTCACCTCCCGCTCCTTCCGCATCCGCCTCTCATCACCACTGCCTGCCTCTATCTCATCTCCTACCTCACGTTTACTTTCATCTTTGTTTCCCCCACAACAATCCCACGCTCACCCGCGGCTGCACCTCACCCACCACCCTGCCACACCATCACACCACACCAACAATGCACTCGTTCATAACGGCGGGAGCATAATTAATTCCCAGCCGGGAAAAAAAAAAAAAAAAAAAAAAAACAGAAAAGAAAAGAATAATGCCAGTCAAGTGGGATAATCTTTACCAAAAGATGTTCATTACAGCAAAGTGGCAACCCCCCTTGTTCGTTGCCAATAAATTCTTCTCTACCTTTCCTCCTCCGCCACTTATTCTTCCCTTTTGTTTTCTTTCTTCCTCCTTTTCTTTCCCTCCACAACTTCCATGAGCCAGAGCCTCACTACACCATCAACACCACCATGACACCAGGGGATGCTAAAGAGGTAAGTTAAGCAAAGGAGGGGATTAAAAAGGGGTAAGAATAAAAACAATAACCTTACAGAGGGCCTTCGATGCCCTGGCATGGCGCACACCTGTCGTAATGAAATCACCTTTGGAGGGTGTGGTGCAAACGTGTCTAGGCCAGGCTGATGTCACTTAGTAGACACTTTTATAGGATTGACTGTGGCGTATTTAGAGAGAGAGAGAGAGAGAGAGAGAGAGAGAGAGAGAGAGAGAGAGAGAGAGAGAGAGAGAGAGAGAGAGAGAGAGAGAGAGAGAGAGAGAGAGAGAGAGAGAGAACTTCCATTTTTACAGTAAGTATTCTTCCACTTCTACTGAATATATTAGGTAATCATCCAATGGTCACGCATTAAGTTGGTAACATGAAATCAACATTAACAGTGACAACAATTAATATGTACCATTTAAAACATGGCACATATCAATACGAACGTGAAAAATCCTGAAAATAATTAATGTAAGGAACTAAATTAAGGTACACGATTGTCGCTTCTAGAATGGCTAACCTTAAAATTACAATGGCATGAATTAAATGTACATAAGATGCTATTATCATTCTTTCTTCCTCATGCATCAGTACACAGGCCGTCCACGGCACCAGTACCAAGTGTAAACTCCCTCTGGGAATATTCTTTGTTTGATATTCACGCCATTAGCCAAAAGGTCATTGTAATCTAAAATTTTGCTTTGAATTTCCTGAAACACCAATATGAATTTCCATATCACTATTCCTTTTTTCTCTGATATCACTAGTCAAAGGACTAAGACCATCAGTAATATTAAAAGGGGGTATCGCTTCGAAAATATTGTATAATAAAATTAACACCGTTGAAGTATATTCAAGTTAATCGCTCATCTTCTAAACAAGTCAATGTTTGGAAGCAAATTTATTTCACTGAGCGGGTGAACGCGGCGTGTATTAGTGGGTTGCAGGCGAAACAAAGACTTTTGTAGAAGGCGGCTGTGTGTCATCTGTTACAGTTAGAGGCAGCTGTGTGGGTCCGGTTACAGCTTGCTGCCTATGATCAACGGCAGGCGAAAGAGTGACGTCCATTGACGATGCCTGTGGTACTGATAGACGGCTGCTGCATTTCGCCATCCGCTGTATGGGCCACGAATATTTGACTCCATGCATCAGGTGTGGCTGGTGGGTGTGTGGCGTCATGTGTGGCTGGTGGGTGTGTGTTGTCAGGTGTGGCTGCTGGATTGGCTAAGGAGCCACATTTGATTAAGTGGGCTATTTTTTTTAGGTTCGTTCACGATGTTTTAGGGAAGGCAACATCCAACTTAAAGCTCACTGTTTGGATTTTTAATGTATATTTTCAGTAGGATGTCACTTCCCTAGGTGGTGTCGGATCACAAAAAAAGTCCGAGGTTACTGCAAAGAGCGGAATATATATATATATATATATATATATATATATATATATATATATATATATATATATATATATATATATATATATATATATATATATATATATATATATATATATATATATATATATATATATATATATATATATATATATATATATATATATATATATATATATATATATATATATATATATATATATATATATATATGTATTTCGTTAAATGTGTTGGTTAATTTAGCATATATTAACTTCTTTAAGATCTTTTCTTTATATCTTATGATTGTCCTTTTCTATTTTGTAATTTGGTTTATGGCTTCGCCGAAGCTAGTCATTTTCGGGTTTCTTAACCCTTCTTCATTAGCGTGTTGTAGCCGAAGTGGGAATAGCTGGAGTTACTTTCTTTTTTTGCTGTTACGTAACCAGCTGGTCTATGCAGAGCCCTCTGGAGAAAGTTTTTTTGTTATCTAGTAACCTTGGGGATGGTGTCTCCACCACGATCTTCAAGAGGTCTTCCGTCGGTGTTTCGAAAATTATTTTTGCTGCAGCCTTGCGGGCTGCAGCAAAGTGGAGGAGGGGAATTTCTGTGTTTTTGTTGCAGTAATTGTAAGGAGGTATGATCTCGTCTGCAATCATTTTCCCGGGGGGTGGGGTATCCTAGGCGGATTCTGTGTATGTGCTTCATGGTTTTGTTGGGCAGGTTTGGCGGCAAAGATAGATGTTTGAGTGGAGTGGCCTGTGCGTACCAAAGCGCCGAAGGTGATCCTTTTATTACCTCGGCGGCATGAGGTGGAGTTACTGTGTGACCCAATATTTTTCCAGTGGCCCGTGGGGTCATCCTGGCTCGCAAGCGTCGCTGATTGGCTGGCTGCACGTTGCTGCTGAATTAAGAACATAAGAACATAAGAAATAAGGGAAGCTGCAAGAAGCGACCAGGCTTACACGTGGCAGTGTACCTACCAGAGTTTGGTTGTCTAATGTGTACCTATTGTGTGGGTTTCCTCTACCTACGCTAAGCACTTTGCATTTATTGATATTGAATTGCATTTGCCATCTATCCGTCCATTCATTCATTCTATCTAAGTCTGCCTGCAAGGCGATGGCATCCGATTCTGACCTAATTAATCTACCTATCTTTGTGTCATCCGCAAATTTACTAACATCACTACTAATTCCACTATCCAAGTCATTGATATACATTAGAAATAACAATAGCCCTAATACTGATCCCTGTGGCACCCCACTAATTACATGACCCCACTCGGATTTCGAGCCGTTTATTACCACTCTTTGTCGCCTGTCACTAAGCCATGACCCTGTCCAGCCTAACACCTTCCCATCTATCCCGTGTGCCCTAACCTTTCTCAGGAGCCTTTGATGGGGTACCTTGTCAAATGCCTTACTAAAGTCCAGGTATAAGATATCATAACTATCACCATTATCTACTGCCTCGTACACCTTACTGTAAAAACTTAACAAGTTTGTCAGGCAAGACTTCCCCTTTCGTGAAGCCATGCTGTGACTGATTTATCAAGTTATGTTTGTCTAAATGTTCCCTAATGTTCCTCGCTATTATCGACTGTAACATTTTACCTACAACTGAAGTTAAGCTGACAGATCTATAATTAGACGCTAAAGTTTTATCTCCTTTCTTAAAGATGGGTACTACATTAGCCTGCCTCCACATTACTGGTACCTCACCCGAATTCGTTATGCGGCGCCTGTAATTGTTTTTTTTTTTTTTTATGCTTGGCAGGGCCTGAAGGTCGTCGACTTGTAGGTTGAGTTCAGGGCTGAATTCTTTGATGTACGAGGCTTCTAGTATTGCAAGGCGCCTTGTATCTGTACACGTGTCCACAATTTCGTCTCTTCTAGGCACTGTCTTGTGATCTTGATGCCGTCTTTGGGGCTCCGGATGTTAGGTGGCAAGTGAGGCGTCGAGACAGATTCGTTGTCGTGATGCCGATGTAGGATGAAGGGAGGGCTTCACAGTTTCTTCGGTTGCAAGTGAACCTATATACGACATAGGACTTCTGGGTTGTCTCTCTTTCCATGCAGGGACTGTTTCTGAGCAGGAGGTGGCTGGTCTTATTCTTGCAGTATATTTGAAGGTTAATTTTTCTTTCCGGGTCATTGAGCTTCACGTTTCATTTTACTATTTGTGTGATGATCCTCACTTCTTCTTTGTATGTAGTAGAGAAGAAGGCACGGTAAAATATATTGATGTCGGGTTTTCTTGTATCTTTGGAGGACCTGGAGCAATGCCACTTATCAGTGATCTTGGTGAGGCGGGCGATATTCTTTTCACTGAAGCCGTTGTTGATCAATACTTGCGATACACTTTCTATTTCTTTATGTACTTGCTGCCAAATACTGCAGTGTGTGAGTGCCCTGTAGATGTACGCACCGATGATAGAATTGTTCTATCTGTCAGAGCATTCGCTAATTCCGCCAAGGCAGTGTCCGGGAAGAAAAGAAACAACCAATCACAGCCGCCGCCGCGGCTACCGAAGCCACTGCACCAGAGCGCCACACCTGCGACTCCGCGACGGAGACTGAGCCGGTCCCCGTGCCTCGTCGTACCTACGCCACCGTCCAGACCGCCGCCATAAGCGTCAGGGACATCATAACCGATGACCCTACCTGGGAATTGACTGAAATGGAGGACCGCGACCCCACCCCCCACTGGTGGTCGCATCAAGTGGGTCGACGACCTCTTAGGCGAGTGCTTTGGTGAGCGCCGGGACCCCCAAGATCCATCACCCAAACCATAGAAGAAGCAGCGGCACCAGCGCCGCTACTGGCAAATGACGACACCAGCATAGACAGGCCACTTATAGCTCCTGTGAAGCTTTAGGCCCCACAAATCAAGAATGAATGAACGAAACGCATCTCCAGCCATTCCCACCTCGGTTACAACACGCCACTGAAGAGTCAAGAAACCCGAAATTGCGAACTAGCGAAAATTACTTGCTTCGGCGAAAAGGAAGGGCATAAGATATAAAGAAAATATCTTAAAGAAATTAATAAATGTTGAATCAGCCATCACATTTAACAAAACATGTATACGATAAAATCTCCTCGACGTTTATACGCTCAATATATATATATATATATATATATATATATATATATATATATATATATATATATATATATATATATATATATATATATATATATATATATATATATATATATATATATATATATATATATATATATATATATATATATATATATATATATATATATATATATATATATATATATATATATATATATATATATATATATGGCATCTCAGTGGGCCTTTTTTATTGAATTTTTGTTGCCCTTGGCCAGTGTCCCTCCTAATATATATATATATATATATATATATATATATATATATATATATATATATATATATATATATATATATATATATGTTATATTATTTTTTATTTATTTTTTGCAATAAACTTTTAGACAGGCGGTGCAGACACCTCTTTTTCTTTGCTAGAATATATGTTTTTCGGTAATGGACTTTCACTTAAAATATTCTTTAAGTACTTCTATAATTGGAAATGATGATTGTGTTGATAATTTTTCCTTTTGCTTGATAGAACGGTGACAGCATCATGGAATGGAGTTGAACGTGTTTATAAGCTTACGCTTGAAGCTCTAATAAGGATACTGCTAATGAGTTTCAGAAACCGTGAAGATGCATAAGCAGCTCTCAGATAGCAACATGAGATGGAGATGTATTAAAAGGCAGCCCTGAAAGTCAGGAAACAATTAAATCACTCAAGGCCAAGTTATTTGTGAATCTGAAGGGTTTTATCAATCAAAAGCAGAAAAAAACAAAAAACTTGACTCATTTTCTAGATGCAGTACATGGATGTGATACGTGCCGAGCATGAGGATGACTAGAATTTACCTGTGGATGCCCTGAGAGGCAGGTTGTGCTGGTAAGTCACATGCCTGGTTGGAATAATGCTACTCGAAAAAAAAAAGAATGGTCCAAATGTCTACAAATAGTTTGTACTTACTTATGAAAGAAGCTGTTGGATTATTGAATAAAGCTGATAACGGTGTGGCCATAGAACACATCAACAAACTTTGCAGTGTCTGGAGGTATTGTTGACACAACTTGAAACATGACAGCTCTGTTGATAGATGGAAGTTTCCTTGTTGTGATCTGTCATGCTCATTAGAAGATACAAGGATGTCAGGTTTATCATCACATGCACCGAAGGGTATTGGTTGCCAACGAGTGGCTAGGGATGAAGATGTGGTGAAGTTATTGACACAATTTTGGTCCTTTGGACAGAGTTTGCATTTCAAGTAATAATGTGACTCCATCTCAGGTAATGGAAGACATTCGTGCAACACAAAGGCGTGGCGAAGTACTTCTAAAGAGATTTGTGTTGGACTGCCTGTGACAGAACGCCTCAGTTGGATTCGTCACCAAAAAATCGAAAGCATATGTATTTTTCTTTCTTCTTCCCTATCTCTCTCTCTCTCTCTCTCTCTCTCTCTCTCTCTCTCTCTCTCTCTCTCTCTCTCTCTCTCTCTCTCTCTCTCTCTCTCTCTCTCTCTCTCTCTCTCTCTCTCTCTCTCTCTCTCTCTCCTGTATCATCATGTGCTAAGATGCGCCAGATAAGTTTGGTAAAAAGAGTTTGTAATTTGTTGAGGCCCCTCTTCATTGCCTCTAAGTAAGTGGTCGCGTTGTCAGAATCCCAGCTCTTTTTGATTATGAGGTGGCGGATTATCCCTTGTCACTCACTGACGATCGACGTTAACTCAGGAGATCTAATAAAGCAAACCTTTCCCTCATCACTGCTGATGAACATACATTGATATCGATTCCATGTATTACACGGAGTACATGTGTGATAAGAGATGCAATGACTAATGGCTACAAGTCATTGGTAAGTTTGCCACTAGTGATCTAGCAGATGCTCACTCTCATTCTTTAGTCACTTGGTGATGTTCATATGAGAGTCGACGTTATCTTGACTACTACAGGACAAACGCAATGAAGAGAGACCGGGCGCCGTCGGGCAAGTAAGGGCGTGAAAATCAGACGAATAGTTAATTTTCTGCAAGGTTCGACTGCCATCTTCTCAGATCAGATTCATCAGTCTGGAGGAGGACGAGTAGGATCTGACATATTTCTGGACAGAACAATTACTACATAATGCAGATTTTCTGCCAGCTCATCAAAAACTGGTGGTAGCAGGGGTTGTAAGACCTGAAATTGTTGTTTCCTCAATCAGGTCACTCGTAACTCACGTTCAGCACAGATAAGGAAACAGACATGCGGGTTGTGCTGCATTCATTTTATGCTTCATTAAAAAATATCCACCGAATTATTGTGTACAGTAAGGATACACGTTCTGTTGCTTCTTATTGATCACAAAACCTGAAGTAAGGATGCAGGCTGGTACAAAGCTGAAATCAACATCTATTGCTTAGTGTATTATTTTCTCCATATGTATATTTTCTTTACTTATTTATTTTTATATATGAGAGGTATGGAGACACTAGTAAAAAAAAGTAAATATAAAGAATGAATACGTGAAATCCTATAAAAAAATCAATTTCTTAGCCAATCATCCTCACACAACGTGGTGAAATAGGTGTGTCCCTGACTAATTAAAGGTGTTTGGTTGTCGCTTTTGGCAAAAGAATGAAGGAAAGGTTCAGTGGTCAGTGTGAGGCGGCACTGGCAGCTGAGGCGGTGCAGGAGGCGCCTGTGTATGGTGTCGCTGATTTTGTCAGCGGTATTATATAGTATTTTATGTGCTAGTTCTAATCAACCCATACGCTTTATGAAATATTTTTCCTTAAGAATTCCCAGGTTGAAAACTGTATTGATGGTTCGAGGCTTGTCGGGTTTTACTGTTCATGCACAGAAAACTGAGCAATGGTGAAGGGGTTGCTCACAGGAAAGGTTCAGTTTTTTTAAAGCTTCTAATAAGTCAATTCTAAAACCGTCCTTTATTTTCTCTGTGTTACCTATTTACTGTGTATATCCACACAACTATGTCTTACTGCACCTTGGAACTTCCATCCAAGTGTTTATGCCACCCCACACACACACACACACACACACACACACACACACACACACACACACACACACACACACACACACACACACACACACACACACACACACACACACACACAGAGAGAGAGAGAGAGAGAGAGAGAGAGAGAGAGAGAGAGAGAGAGAGAGAGAGAGAGAGAGAGAGAGAGAGGAATTCATGTCAGTGTTCTCTCTCATATTTTGTGGTTTGTTTCTAGTTGGAGTCAGATCTGTGAGTGTTGGATGCACGTTTGGCTGCTTCACTGATGCAAAACTGAAGTTATATTTTCAGCGGGGAATTGTGTTACATTACAGACCAGCAATTAGAGCCATGTTTTTTCCTGTCCCAATATAATTAATTATATTGCGTTGATTATGTGTCAACATTTCAACACTGAAGTTCTGAGAAGTGTGAGGCATTGTGTAGGGGACTTATAATGGTTGGCGGTGTTAGAGGTGAAGCGATCAGGCAGCATTTATGTATGAGTAGTGGTTAGTTGCCTGAAGGTGCCATCACACATGACTACCAAATGAGTATCTAACCTGCGTACATAATAAAAGTTATAGTTCATTAATTTCTTTTATTTGGTGCTCAAAGTGTAATATCGATGGAGAGACTTTTGCCAGGTGACAAAATTATCTCGGTTCTTCGATCATTAAATGCGTTTCCATTGGGAACAATAAGTCTGTACAGTTTATTGATCACTGGTTAATCTTTAATGCAAATGTCAACTTCCTAGACGGCAGTAAATGCATTACAACACTAAAATACATTTCATCAAGTTGAGGCTTTGGGAACACAGTGCCTGGACACTCTTCATGAGATTCCTTGCGAAGGCCAATGGTGTTCTACTGTACTTACGCACTCGAACAGAAAAGTTATAAGTTTTGTCCAGTATTAATCAAATAATTCATGTTTATTCCTCCTATTCGGAGGAGGTTTGATTAATTTCAGTAACAGCAATCGCGATCTCATTATTTGGTTATTAAGTGTTCTCTGTATTGCTCATTGTCGATTCCCAGTTATCTGATTTAATAATAGTTCGTGAGTATTACCTTCTCAAAGTGGTGTCATCACTCTTCTGCTTCCTGAAGTCCAGCAGCCAATTCTAAACCCTTCATCCTGTAAGATTATCGAGGAGGTCACTATTCATGCATGTCACACGTTTTACTGATTTAGGTTGTTGTCAACATGAATTTCAGGCGCTGAATTTTTCTACTCGACTTATTTTTGAGATTTTAATAAATTAATTTTTCAGCTGAGATTTTCATCTAAAACTAAGCGCTCTCTTCCGTTGCGTATGTAGTAGAAACAACAGTAACAGTAGGAACAGTAGCATTAGTAGTATTAGTATTAGTAGTAGTAGTGTTGTTGTTGTTGTTGTAATATCTGGAACGTTGTGTCGAGTGGATAGATGACGGACAAGATTTCTCATGTCTACGTAATTAGAAATTATGGAAAGATCAAAAGTTAGGTGTTCTTATCAAAATGTTTATGAATAATAAAGGGTGTGTCAGAGGACAGAGCCCGGTGGAACACCACTATTTATAGGTTTAAAAGAAGAATCATGGCCGTCAATCGGTCCAGCGATAGAACGGCCCTTGAGAAAACTTGAGTTTGAGTGCAAAAGAGAATTGATAGAGACAGCATAAGGGAAGCTTAATAGATAAAGGTTTTGTGCAAGACTCCATCAAAAACCCTTTGTGTGTCTGAGCCAACAGCAAAGGTTTCCTTCAAGTGTTTAACAGATGATGACCAAGATTCTCTAAGCAAAGATCGCGAGTGGATCGTTCTTTATGGAAACCTAACTGACGATCATAAAAAAAAAAAAAATGAGCAGATAGATGATGAAGAATCTCCCTATAAAGGATATATTAAAAGCTCTTAAAAAGACAAAGAAATCAAAGCTATAGGCAAATTGAGGGATTGGGGTTGTTACCTTTCTTATACCAGAATGATTGTAGGGAAAGTTACAGCAAGACCAGGCTAGCTGAGCACGGAAACAGTCACAGAGAACGGTGGGTGGGACTCCATCACGTCCACAAGCTTTGCAATGGTTCAGGCAAGAGGCGGCATAGAAAACACACATGTCCGTGCGCATAAACACACAGCCAGGACATGGGTAACAAACGAGACATCCCAATACACACACACACACACACACACACACACACACACACACACACACACACACACACACACACACACACACACACACACACACACACACACACACACACACACACACACACACACACACTTAATATTACTCCTACCGCCGCCACGACCACCACCACCATCTCCACCACCACCACCACCACCTAAATACTACCATCACTATTATTATCATCATCACCATTAGCATCATAAGGACGTCTTTAAAGCGAGCTAATAAATATGTATCTTCCGGTAATACCTCCCGCTCACTAACACGATACAAGGGAGGAGCCCAGGTTTGGTGGACAGGGGATGAAGCTGCCTCAGTGCCACACCTGGATGGAGTCGTCACACACCCAACGAATCTGTGATAAACTACATTTTCTCGCATCCCCTTCAATTTTGCTGAGCGTGGAGGTTGGAAGATGGTGTGTGATGGGTGACTCCCAGCAGAGGGACGGACGGTATTTGTGCAGGAAGACCAGTTATGGAAACTAATAGATAAGTAAATAAAAGCTCAAAATAAATCAATAAAATGGAAAGTAAGAGGAAGATTAGGAAAGAGTATTGATATGAGATATGATAGATAGACAATCCGTCGTATAGAATGTTGTTGTTGGTGTTGTTGGTGTTGTTGTTGTTGTTGTTGTTGTTGCTGTTGTTGTTGTTGTTGGTGGTGGTGGTGGTGGTGGTGGTGATGGTGTTGGTGGAAAGCCTTGCGCCATTCCTTCATCCCATGACAACCTGTTGCCCCTCCTCCCTCCCTCCCCACCGTCACCTGACAGGGTGTCTTCCAGAGTGTGAAATGATGAAACCCGCTCCCATTCTTTACCTAAACGCGCTCTCGCGCGCACGCACGCACGCACGCACGCACGCACGCACGCACGCACACACCTGTCAGTCTTTCACTCCTTCCATCTCCCAAGTGTCCGTATGGAATCACATACAGTACCTGCTGATAAAACAAATACTTCAGATTTAGACGGCAGACCTGAAAAAGGCATGCAGGGGTAAAACTTGGTTGCAAGTGGGTTCTGAAATTAATTCTCCGAGTGTACCAAGTGAGGTGGCCCACTCGTCCTGTGGCCTTTATGGTCTCAGGCCTCTCTAGCCTCATGATCACCTGCCTTGAGGCTCTAGTCACCTGAGTATCCTCTGCCTCACTACCAAATGGCTGTAACCCCCCTGTAGCGTTATAAATGTTTGATGGAGGAATGCAAGGAATAGGTAACGAAAAGGTAAAAAAGAACACACAAGTAAAGGTAATTATAAAAGGGACCTAAGATAAAGTGATAATTACGTGAGTGTCCGCGAAACAAATTCTTTTTCCCTGCGAGTGTAGTAATTAGTAAATATAATGTCACATTTCACTTCAGTGACATGTTTATCAGCCTCTGGAACAAGAACCATATGTCACGTGTCACATTCGCACACGGGGGTCGCGCTCGCATGCACGCACGCACGCACGCACGCACGCACGCACGCACACACAGATATATATATATATATATATATATATATATATATATATATATATATATATATATATATATATATATATATATATATATATATATATGATTAGGACAAATAAATTCGTGAACATGAATGTTATGAGGATGTTTAGGGTTACCAGAGCGTCTTCAATTGTATGGAGATGTAAAGTGGTCACTTTTTATTGTCCGTTGGGGTGAGCACGCTGACTGCTAAATGTGGCGTGATTATTCCGTGGTGTTCATGATACTATCCGTCGAAAAATGTTGTAATGAGTATTCGAAAATCGTAAAAGTGAAATAATAGTAATAACAACACCAATAATAATAATAATAATAATAATAATAATAATAATAATAATAATAACAATAATAATAATAATAATAATAACAATAATAATAGTAATAATAATAATAAATTTATTATTATTATTATTATTATTATTATAATTATTATTATTGTTATTATTATTATTATTATTATTATTATTGTTATTATTATTATTATTATTATTATTATTATTATTATTATTATTATTATTATTATTATTATTATTATCATATCATCATGATCATCATCATTATCATCATCATTTTTATTATTATTATTATTATTATTATTATTATTATTATTATTATTATTATTATTATTATTGTCATCATTATTATTATTATTATTATCATCATCATCATCATCATCATTATTATTATTATTATTATTATTATTATTATTATTAGTAGTAGTAGTAGTAGTAGTAGTAGTAGTAGTAGTGGAAGCAGTAGCCGTGTGTTATTTTATTTTATCTATTATAATTTGCTATTGATTTATATAGTTATCGTTACTATTGATATTATTACTTCATTTTTTCATCTTTGAATGCATGTTTATCACATTTCTCGACAGCCTCCATATTGAGCACCATGGAATAATGATGCCATGTTTAACAATCAGCAGAAAAAGATGCGAGAGTCCTCGATGTGGAACTGTTTCTTCGGTATGCCAGGTAGGAAGGAGTCAGTGATAGAAGTTGTTGTTGTTGCTTACTGCCAGCGTGTGTTCCTGGGACATGTGCTGGGGGAAGTCTGGTGAAATTTGTATTCTTTCTCTGAAACAGACTGGGAAAAAAAAAGTCTTGGAAAACATACTGACCGCCTCTCCGAAAAAAAAATATATATATATATAAGAAATCCAAAACACAGCCTGGGATGCCTCGATGTTGTCCTCTTAAGGGAGTTCAAACTTGTGGAAGGCAATAATTGATGAAACAGAAGTTGATGTGTCGCAAGAATGAAGATCAATATCCCCTGCATGAACAATGTATCCTGAAGAGGAAGAAGAGGAAATTGAAATATGTGTACAACAATGGGACGACGGTTAGAGAAAAGCCAGTAGACGATGGATTTAAAAAAAAAGAAAGAAGGAAATGTTCTTTGACCACACACTGCTGAGTTGTGTATCTGGGTCGACGCCTTTTATACTCGTATGTTGCATATTTCTCGCTGACCTTATAAAGCTTTACAGCGGCTGTGCTTTCCTCATAGATGTCCTCCAATCGCTTCACAAATGTTTTTTCTATCCCTCTTATCCTAGCACGGTGTACTTATTGAGTGAAAGGTATCTACTTCTATGAAATCCATGCTTATTGGCTTAATATTATTTAGAATGGGAAGATTTAGGACAGAATGTAATTGAGAACATCTTATTTTTTCTTTATATTTGCATATAATTATGTTCTTATGAGCAAATTTTCAAGGCATTTGCAGAGTGGAAACCGGACAGTAGATTTGAAGATGAATGTAAGGAAAACAAAGGTCTAATAGTTACACATGAAATTAAATGGAAACAAAGGATATTATAAAAGAAATCGCTCACAAGTGGGACTTATTTAGGTCAGAGAAATAAGAAACTTAGTGAAGATGTAGCGTGCTTCTCGTAAACAAAAAGTTATGGAAAGTAGTTTTCCAACTCAGTAAAGAGAAAGATAAAGAATCAGTGCATTCTAATATATCTAACATGTGGAATATTACAAAAGCCCTGCAACGAAAACTTCATTGTTCCGGTAATGGAAAGAATATTTTGGAATAACGTGGAGAGATAAGATGAAAACATTATGAATTAGAGAACACACCAAAAGTGAAGATGTTTTGCCTACAATTCAACGGAAAATGGACGTGGCCAGAAAAAAAAAAAAAAAACTGAAACACAACAAACAAGTGTTATTTTCCAATTCTTTCCATTGCAAAGCAGTAGAAAATGTCCATTATTTCTGTCAGACTTTGCTTTTGAGGCTTTTAGAATGATTTTTTGGCCCCAAATAGTTAAATTTCATAATTTTTCCAGATGCTGTCACAAAGAAGTTCTTTGCTCTTGTCTTGATGAATTGCCCACATATGTAGCAGAATGCATCTAGAGAATGATTACAGCCTCTTGATGCTATTTTTCCTCTTGTGATGTGTCTTCTCAGGCAGCCAAAGCAGAACTGATTGGTGGTGTGCAAGCCCCTTTATATTGTTTAAATTGTATGTGGTTTATATTATCAAACAGTACTCTAGAATATTCTTAGTCTTTCTAGAATGTGTTCTAGAATGTTTTCAGTCTTTCTAGAATATTCTTGAACCAGAATGTTTTCAATCTTTCTAGAATATTCTTGAACCTACTTTAGAATATTCTGAATCATTCTAGAAAATTCTTGTAGATTCTAGAAAATTCTTGATATTTCTACATATCTCTGCTGCATTCTAGAAAGTTGTAGAATATTCTGGAAATGTTTACATTGAATAGAATATTCTAAAATGTTCTAGAAACTTCTAAAAGTGTCTGGTAGAACGTTTTGGAAGATTTGAGAAGATTTCTGAAATGTAAGCAAATTCTTCTAAATATGAGAAATTTCTTGCTAGATCTGGTCAGTTCAAGAATGATCTTATTAAAATTAAAAATCTTAGAACACTATATATTCTTTCTTTCATTGTTTTAACTTATTTGCAACATTTCAAAAGCAATTATATAAGCAATTGGGATTTTACAAAGGTCTTTACTTGACATGAAAACCAATAGTAACCCATACTATAATGAAATAAGGCAAAAATGTAAATTCATTGTTCTAACCACAAAAGCAAACTTTTAGTATCAAAATAACTTTTTTTCTATTTTGTTTAGATGGAAATAACTGGAAAATTATGGTTTAGAGCCAAGGACAAGACAAAAGTTAAATTTTGTTACATAGTGTAATTGGTGTAACAAAATGGTAAAGTTTAAGTGTGGTATGGTGAGAGTCAGGACAAACACAGAACGAAGTGAAGTGGTGTGAAGTTATGCCGGGTTGCTTGCCTTTTCCAACCTTCTCCAGGTCGTGTCACTATTGGCTCCTTGTCTACTGCCGGCTCTTTCCAGTGCTTTGTCTCTTGTGCCTTTTGACTTTGTGTTTCACTAAATGTCATCCATTATCTGTTTAGGACATAATGTGTCCTTCCCTTGTCCACACTATTTATTTATTTACTTATTTTAGGCATTGATTTATTTTATATCGTTCTGTTTTTTTTTTTTTTTTTTTTTTTTTTTTTTTTTTTTTTTTTTACTATAGACATGCATTGCACCTTTTGTGATGTCACACCACGTCTTTGAAATTGCCGATGTACTGGCTGGACAGCAACAGAATCCTGTTAAAAACGAGTGTGTGCGGCGTGCGTTGTGCTGTGTGTGCACCAGACTGTCCAGAACTTTTCACTTGATGACTGTCGCGAGTGTTGAAGCGAGACATACGCAATGATTTTGTGAAATTAACTTTCAGTGTTCCTGTAATAAGTGGCAATGTGCAGCGAGTTGCGGCCCTCCAAGATTCACTCCAGTGTAGCCCGTTACTAAATATCACCGTAACGAGAGGCTGAGGGAATTATAAATATTATATAAATGTACGTGAAACTAAACAAGCGTCTTCTGTAATTCCTGGCTCTACACACACACACACACACACACACACACACACACACACACACACACACACACACGTAACAACCTCACACCGGTTGGAGGAACACTACTATTAAAAATAATAACTAAGAAAAGATAAATCCAGGGTTTCATAAAATGTGGTAGTTAAAATATAAAGGTATCATTACAACAACAATAACAACAACAACAACAACTACTGCTACTACTACTACTACTACTACTACTACTACTACTACTACTACTACTACTACCACTACTACTACTACTACTACTACCAATAATAATAATAATAATAATAATAATAATAATAATAATAATAACAACAATAATAATAATGATAATACTGCATTTGGCTCACCTGCAGACCTTTGTGGTTCTTTATTGCATCAGAAATCTACTCCGTGTTTTATGAGAGTCCTAGCAATAGAATAGTTTGTGTTATCCATACGGCATCCCCAGATGTGTATTTTCGTCCTTTACAATGTCTCACTTCTTAAGCTTTGCTTTGGTCTGCTTGTAAGCAGTCTGACACCCTTTTTATCAGTCTGTTGTTCACCAGCCTTTCTAACCCTCTTTATTCATTTACTTATTTATTTATTTATTTATTTATTTATTTTTTATTATGGATGCTAGCGGGAGCAACTTTTTAGAGTACCATCATGATGTTTTTCTCCAATCCATAGACTCATTGCTCACTAATTAACATGATTTTTCTCGGAATGCCATTTCCAAAATTCTTTCCAGTATACTTGCCTGTCTGAAAGCTCCTCTGCTATGCAACATTGGCGGGATTCGTTTGTGCTTGTATTGTGATTTCCTGAACAGGTGCTGAGATTTCGACTCAAAATTGCATCGAATGTAGTTTTGAGTATCAGGTGATTCTTGTTAGGATTCCTGGCATCAAACCAAAATGTGTGAGCGCATTTCTCTTTTCACCGCACGCCATCCCTTTAAGCCGCTGTGCCATTGCCATTGTCATCTCGTATTTGAAACTAGAATATGTGGTCAGATTTTTACTAAAAATGAGATGAATGCAGGTTTACCGTTGTCTTTTTCCAAGCTTTGATTTAATAATATGACTGTAGCATGAATTGAAAGATATTATGTTCGTATCTGAAGTGTTGATAATGATGCAGTTGTGTGAAAATAATAAAAGGCTTACTCTGTGCACACGGTCATTTTGAGTAATACTTTTCGTTCGAGGGAATTACTTTACCGTAGGATAAGTTAAGCAGCCTCCCTCCTCGTAAGGTGACGCCAGCACACGTCGGGCATCTGTCACTCCCCTTCCCCCCTGGTCGTGGGAGAGGAGCAAGGAGGAAAAAAGATGAAAAATATTAATGACAAGGTAGTAGTAGATTCCCTGCTCAGTGATTCACTGCTTTGTAGGCCTGAGATCACTCACTACTCTCTCTCCAAAATCAATCAAATAATTAATGTCGAATTAAAACTGACAATTTTTTTAACCACAGTAATAAATTTATTCCATATCAATTTATTTCTATTTGTCTCTAGCCTTTGCTCTCCATAAATAATCTGTGCTTCAATGAATTATATACATTACCGGCCATTCCGTGAGGGTTAATCTTGTTTGGTAATCTCTGACGAGGAACTTTGTCAAAGACCTGCTATACTCGTATATCATGATGCTCGGCGCCACCCCGGATGTCGTCTTATAGAGAGAGAAAAGCCATGTCACTTACAGTACACTCTTTGTGAAACCACTCTGAGAGTCAAAAATAAAGTTCATTATCCTACAAAGGATGTTAGACCAATAGGGAGGTAATTTGGCACTTTATCTACATTATTTGTTGTGGTACTATTCTCATAATCGAACTACGCTGGCCTGTCTGCAACAGTCAGACGCTTCACCCATATCCATACCTACTGATATTTTTTTTTTTTTAATTCTAATTTTGTTTCTGAGAGGGACCATGAGTGACGGAATGTTAATAACAGTTGCCTTATATTTTAATTCCGTCATCCCTGTCACTGATTGATTTTGGAAGTCTCCCGTCCCTGTATTTATTTATTTACTTATTTGTTCATTTATTTATTTATGTCTGTTTATGTATTTATGTACTTATTTATTTATTTATTTGTTTATTTATTTATTTATTTATTTTTGTCTGTAGTCTGGTAGACTGGAACTCCCCGCCTGCTTCTGTATTTCTTCGTTCCCATGACTTGAACTCTTTCAAGAGGGAGGTTTCAAGACTTCCTTTAAATTTTGACGACTGCTTTTGAAACTTTAGGGACTGGCACCTCTGCTTTTTTTTATATTTTTTTTTATAGTTTTGTTGCTCTTGGTCGGTGCCCCTCCTACATAAGACAAAAAAAAAAAGTCCTTCATGAAGATGGGCATGAAGACATCTCAGTAGGTAGACTGAATGATTTCTTTTCAGTCTCCTAAAAGTTTAATTCTTTAGTATTTTCTCTCCAATTCTGCTTTGAAATCCATGATATTATTTTTACTATAGAGAAAAACAAATCCCATTGCATGTGTTCTCTTGCTAAGATTGAACTCCGCTTTTATTTATTTACCCATATTTTTTGTCTCTATTGTGAGTGTTACCTTTTCTTTGTTCACTGTGTTTTTCCGCCCATTGGGATAAGCATTACACCCTAAAGCTTGGAATCTTTCAACATATCCTACTGAATGAATACCGTGTTCTGTCAGCAGAGTAGCACCCTGCATTGGTTCACTTAACGTAAATTGTGCTTGAAATATATCAGTACAAGTGAGGTGTTCTTTTATGGAATTTAGCTGTCTTGGCGTTGCACTATTCTTAAACTGTTCATAGATTTAAAACGAATGTATGAGCTATCTGCCATCTAGATTTGAGATGTTATTCACGTGATGTTCTATATTCAAACGCAAATAACCATTTCATTTATGCATTAACTCAAAGACAGAGCAGAGTGAGAGTCTAGAGCA
>NC_087171.1:5110766-5150766 GCF_035594125.1 Scylla paramamosain | reverse complement strand
GAAAGGATTCATAAAATTTAAAGAGAAAAGGTCGTAGATCGCCATTGGACAGTCCACAACGAAAGTCATATTGATGATCAGAAAGATGTGAGGAGACGGATGCTTCACAATCCAGCACCTCAAGATAGATTCAAAACCTTTTAGAAAGACATGAAATTAAGGTTATATGTCGGTACTTTCAATGATTTGAATGGCCGCCCTTCTCTAGAAGTGAAAGGAGTTGAATCAGTGTTACGGAAGAGGATGTACGTAGTTTAGAAGTTGAAACGTGAAGATAATGACTGAGGTGCTGAACGCTATCTGTCTCTTTCTTCGCCATTAAAGAATTTGGAGAAAAGAAAGGGTCACTGATCTCCGGCATTCCTCGTTTTGTTATTAATTATTTTGTTGTTGCCATTATTAAGCCCATATAGCTTATCAGCACAGGAGATGGCAGGACAATGAGTTCGAATCAAAATATTATTCACGTGAGTTAATATTAATAGGTAGAGTTGGATGTCGTTGTAACATATTCTTCAACATAGCGGAAAAAAAAGAAAAAAGAAATTTGAGACCCAGCGCTCGGTGTGAACACTGAAATCTTTTATGACTGAGTATCCGCGAAAATATCCTCCATTCCGGCCCCTCAGTGGGCCCTTTTTTAATTTTTTTTATTGGATTTTTGTTGCCCTTGGCCGGTGTCCCTCCTACATAAAAAAAAAAAAAAAACATAATCTGTCGAAGAATTTAACAAAATATGTAGTGAAAAATACACGGAAGAATTGTGACGCGAGATTATAGCAATCAAATCTCAGCCAGTTTAATTCTAAAGATCCAAGGCTTTGTGCTTATCAGTCTTGTGAGAGTATGCTTATGTGAATGTTGAAGGAAAGGTAATATTTTGAGATCACAAATGTAGTCGTTGGAATATCTCATCAAGGTAAGAGCACTTCATTGCTGTACCCACGCGAGGAATATAAAATAATAAATTAATTCAACATTCATTTGTTATTATTTATATATTTAGAAACATCTGGTTACGATCTTCTTGCGGCGTTTTCAAGAGGGGGAGAAAATATCAGACTGAGCTTCCTGGCTGTACTGAGATAAACACCCACAACAGAGAGCACAGGGGCTTACATCATGTCCTCTTGTCTATACGTCCCAGGAAAAAAAAAAAAAAAAAAAATTGAGACCCAGCGCTCGGTGTGAACACTGAAACCTTTTGCTTTCCAACTGTGTGTCTGTGTTGCTTCCTGATACAGGAATATTATCCTGTTGATAATTTAAAGAGTTTATTGCTATCATGTATTGTGTATTAAGTGTTGGAATGTCATTGGCAATATTTCTTTAGTCTATAGTAATAGCTCATGGAAGCTGGGAATTTGGCGACACTGACAAATATTTTTAATATATACATGAGAGTATAAACACGAATGTGAACGAAAATATACATATTGTCGCTGAATGGCGAAAAAGAAACTTGTAATTATATTAAATGATGTAATCAAACTGCAAACTGACTCCATCTACTGTGATATTGGAGAGACGTTTTTTCACGCTCGCTGCCAGTGTGACACAACCGCACACTTCATCACAGGTACCATATTACTCCACTGGGACGCTTTCCATATAATATATATATATATATATATATATATATATATATATATATATATATATATATATATATATATATATATATATATATATATATATTATTTCTCAGCCTGTACAACAGAAGGAGGCAGTGGACACCTGCCGCTAAGGTTGAGTCATTCTCAGGGAGACACACGGGGGTTGAAGTGAGGGGGTGCAAACCTGCTGGTCCCCGTGACCTCTCTTCTTTCATTTCGTGGCCCAGTACGACAGAGTGCGGTTACAGTCTGCTCTGTAAGTCATCTAGGAACAATTCATCTCCCTATTAACACTGCACTCACACAATCCATGCGTCTATATATATTTACCATCAAAATCGTATTCACAGGAAAAGAATAATAGATAAACCAAGACTCCGAGTCGCCATGTGGTGATGGAACACTAAATACTCCATGCCAGTCTGTGCAGTAACAGACCCAAGTGTCTTGATACCTCCTGTAACTTTTTTCTATATCAACTACAACATTTGCGGTGGAAGGTATGACTTCCAATGTGTGGAGCATCATCTCGCCTCCTCCAGTCCGCTCTAGTACACTGATTTATCAAACCACGAAGATTTTATTTATTGTTTCTCTCTTTCAGAAGAAAGATTTGTTATAACAATTTATAAGGAATCCTGCATTATATCCACAAGGTTTATGAATGACCGGGAGGGATGTAAGGCCACACAAAGAGGGAACACTACTTAGACGATGAGATGTATCGAGGAGTTTATTATAAGATGGATGGTTTAATCTCTACTGTTATATTTGTACAAATTAATGGACTGTGTCCTTGGAGGCTGCAGCCTGATTGCACCAGTCAGTGTACCCGTTACTCAGGTTCAGAAATCATTTGGTCTTAGATTTTGCGTGCTGGATGGATCAGGATGAGCTCCACTGTAATGTACTCGTACAACGGGTATTACAAGAAAAGTGTCTTCATGACTTTTCCCCTGTGAGTGTTTCCAGGGTGTGTGTAAGTGGGGAGGTGCGTGTGATATGTCAGACAAAAGGGATGAGCCCAGTCAGCACTCCACACGGCTAGGGTTCTATTGATGTGTGAGGATATATTACGTAAGAGTGTCACTGGTAACTGCACCTTGTGGTTTACCCGCAGTATGATCGTAAAAACGTTAATGTATTGTTAATGTTTTGTTAATGTATAACGCAGCTTTCTCAATAATACCAAAATCTGATTGTTGAAGAGAATCTTGAGAATATGCGTGCGACAATTGTATGATCACCACCTTCCTTTATTCTATTTTGGTGTTTCCCTGGCATTAGAAGACGACTAGTAATCCTACATTCCTTTCTTTAGATATTACGTGGGGATGTGTGTAAATGTGTTTCTGCTTCCCTCAAGAGATCATAAATAGTCCACACAACAAATTAGAGGCTAAGCAAGATTACATGTGTGTGTGTGTGTGTGTGTGTGTGTGTGTGTGTGTGTGTGTGTGTGTGTGTATATATATATATACGAGTATATATATATATATATATATATATATATATATATATATATATATATATATATATATATATATATATATATATATATATATATATATATATATATATATATATATATATATATACTCGTATATATATATATATATATATATATATATATATATGTATATATATATATATATATATATATATATATATATATATATATATATATATATATATATATATATATATATATATATATATATATATATATATATATATATATATATACACACACACACACACACACACACACACACACACACACACACACACACAATAAGGATATTAGAAGTAGAATAATAGTAAAAGCATTATTATTATTATTATTATTATTATTATTATTATTAGTAGTAGTAGTAGTAGTAGTAGTAGTAGTAGTAGTAGTAGTAGTAGTAGTAGTAGTAGCTGTAGTAGTAGTATCATCATCATCATTATCATCATCATCATCAGCAGCAGCAGCATCAGCAGCAGCATCAGCAGCAGTGGTGTGGCATTGCGTCCTAACCAGTTTGTTTCTTCCCAGGGTGAGCGAGGTGGACGGCGCCTGGCTGGAGCAGTTCACCAGTCTGGGCTGGCGCCACAGTGAGGCCCTAAGGACACTGAAGGCACAGGGCCGACAAGGATCCAGGGATACGGCGCCAGAGATCCTCGCCTCCCTTAAGAAAAACGAGTTTCGTCTCTCCAAGAGTGAAGTGAGTAAGATATATTCCTCGACTTTCCTTCCAGACAAGTCGATAGCTCTTTCATCAGCATTTAGGAGACAGACTGGCAAATTATACTGATACCGGAAGATTGCAACACCAGTGACTACAATGCTACTTTGGCACGATGGCAACAGCAACAATAACACGCACAAGAAAAAATCAAAGCAGTAACTAGTTCTGTTGCTGCTGATACTACTACTACCATCACTAGCACCACCACCACCACCACCACCTCTACTACTACTACTACTACTACTACTACTATGACGACGAGGAGGACGACGACGACGACGACTGCTATTAACTGCTGTTACTGTTTTATCTATTTTTTTTTCTCATCAGAGATAGGGCCAAGAATGCATAAAATTAGTATAAAGGGCCCGTTTATAAAGCCGATTTCTAAACGAGACAGAAGGAAAGACAAAAGAGTCTGCCACTAATTCTTTTGAGACAGTTTAATTTGTAGTCAAGAGAAAATATAGAAACAGGAATACTTCAGGAATTTACCAGTAAAACAGATGAAAGAGTAAAGATACTAGTTAATTCTTGTTTTAGTAAGGTGGACAGAATAGAGGCGAAAGTAAGTAGAAAGTCGTGTGCAGCGAGGGAGGAGGGAAGGCATATGGTTAGCAAGTTCAGAAGAAACAGTAACTATGGAAATAACTGTAGTAGATAGTGAGAGATGCAACATAGCGACGGCGAATGAGAGAATCAAGACAGTTTCTTAGAGGAGACGAATCGATGAGACGAAAAGTTATTACCATCAGCACCACCACCACCACCACCACCACCACCACCACCACCACCATTATTACTACTAGTAATATTTTTTTTTTCATATAAGAGGGACACTGGCCAAGGGCAACAAAATCGTTAAAAAAAAAAAAGGCCACCAGACTGCCAGTCCTCAAAGAAAATTCAAAAGGATTATCGAAAAACGGAGGACAATTAGTGGCTTGAAACTTCCCTCTTGAAGGAGTTCAAGTCATACAAAGGAGGAAATACAGAAGTAGGCAGGGAGCTCCAGAGTTTACAGAAAAGCGAATGAATGATTGAGAATACTGATTAACTCTTGCATTAGAGAGATGGACAGAATAGGGGTGAGAGAAAGCAGAAAATCTTGTGCAGCGAGGCTGCAGGAGGAGGGGAGGCATGCAATTAGCAAGAGAGCAGTTAGCGTGAAAATCCTGGTACAAGATAGCAAGAGATGCAACATTGCGGCGATGAGAGGCTGAAGACAGTCAGTTAGAGGAGAGGAGCTGATAAAGAGGAGAGGAGGCTGTCTAAAAGAGCGGTATGAGTGGAACCCCGTCATACATGTGAGGAGTACTCCATACATGGACGGATAAGGCCCCTGTACAGAGTTAGCAGCTGGGAATGTTAGAAAAAACTGGCGGAGACGACTCAGAATGCCTAACATAATAAAAGCTGTTTCAGCTAGAGATGTGATGTGAAGTTTCCAGTTTAGATTATTAGGAAAGGACAGACCGTGGGTGTTCATTGCAGACGAGGGGGACAGTTGAGTGTCAGTGAAGAAGAGGGGATACTTTTGAAGACTGTGTCGAGTTGATAGATGGAAGAATTGAGTTTATGAGGCATTCAACATTACTAAGTTTGCTTTACCTCCAATCAGAAATTTTAGAAAGATCAGAAGTCAGGCGTTCTGTGGCTTCCGTGTGTAAGCTGTTTGATTCTTGAAGGTTGGACGTCTATGAAAGGACGTGGAAAAGTGCAGGGTGGTATCATCAGCATAGGAGTAGATAGGACAAGAAGATTAGCTTAGAAGATGAATAATAGGAAGACAGTGGGTGACAGGACAAAACTGAGGAACACCACTATTGATAGATTTAGGAGAACAGTGACCATCTACCACAACAGCAATAGAAGTCATAGAGGAAACTTGAAATGAAGTTACAGAGAGAATGATAGCAGCAGTAGGAGGGTAGTTTGGAAATCAAAGACTCTATCAAATGCTTTTGATATGCCTAAGGCAACAGTGAAAGTTTCACCAAAATCCCTAAATGAGGATGACCAAGACTCAGTAAAGAAAACCAGATCACCAGTAGAGCGGCCACAACGGAACCCATACTGGCGATCAGTTATAAGGTTGTGAAGTAATAGATGTTTAAGAATCTTCCTGTTGAGGATTGATTAAGAAAAAAAAAAAAAAACTTTAGAGGTAGAAAATCAAAGTAATGGGACGGTAGTTTGAGGGATTAAAACGGTCTTCATTTTTAGGAACAGGCTGGATGTAGGCAAACTTCCAGCAAGAAGGAAAGGCAGATGTTGATAGACAGATCTGGAAGAGTTTGACTAGGCAAGGTGCAAAACAGAGGCATATTTCTGGAGAACAATAAGAGGGACCCAATCGGGTCCATAAGCATTCCGAGGGTTAAGGCCAGCGAGGGCATGGAAAACATCACTGCGAGGGATCTTAATGAGTAGCATGAAATAGTCGGAAGGTGGAGGAGAGGGGGGGAACAAGGCCTGAATCATCCAAGGTAGAGTTTTTAGCAAAGGTGTCTATTGCCTTCTCCTAGAGGAGAATGGGACTGACCAAGAACAGTGAAAATGGTGAAGTCCACTCAACTGCCGTTATCAAAAAAGTAAGATGAGACATCCAAAGGCAAAAGCTCAGTTTATATCCGGAGGTTGTCTTGTTTCTCCTCTGTCATTACAGTTCAAGTCGTAGGAATGGGGAAAACGGAAACGGGTGAGGAATTCCAGTTTTACAATGAAAGGAATGGATGAGGCAAGGTATTGGTTAACACTTGTATTGATAAAGTGGAGAAAATAACGGTGAGAAAAAAATTGTGGTGTGAGGCTGCTGGACACATACATTTAGCAAGTTTAATGACCATGATACAGCTGGAAGATAGCAAGCAATATAACACTCTAGCGGTGAGTGAGGGACTGAAGACATCCCATTAAGAAAAGATGATGAGATGAAAAGCATTTTATTCTACTTTCTTTAGAAAAAGTTGTGGCTATATGAGTAGAAGCTCCCTCGTTATGACAGTCGTACTCCATACAAGACGGGTAAGACCCTTTGTGGAGTTAAGAGCCGGCAAGGGAAATTGGATGAGATTACAGAACACCTAACTTGATGGAAATTGCTTAACAAAATATGATGAGATTTTCAAGTGATAGCTTAAATGTTTTAATGTACAAGGGGAGAAATTACAGTTGAGTGCCACTGAAGAAGAGAGGATCATTATTGTCTTTAAGGTTATATCAAGTAAATAGACGAAGAAATTGAGTTTGATTGCTCTGTCCCATTCAGATATAATAGAAGTAATAGAGGCTTCTCTTGAACAGTTTAATTTCTCCTGAGCTGGTCGTCTGATAAATAACGTCAAGAAATGCTGGGTAGAATTATCAGCGTAAGAGTGAACAAGGACTAAGACCACCTATAGATTATGGAAAAAGCGCGATAGGACCGAAGCTTGTGGGGAAACAATTATTCTGTAGATTTAAAAAAGTACTGGCTGTAAACAACCTCAAAAGAACAACCAGATAAGGAAGCTCTAAGTAAAGGTACAGAGGAGGATGAGTAGATACCAGGGGAAGGAAGATTAGAGGTTAAAGATTTATCGCAAACACTGCCAAAAGCTTTTGATCGGTCAGTCAGCAGCAAAGGTCTTAGCTAAACCCCTACAAGATTCAGGAAGGAAACTAAACAGATAGAAGATTATCAACAGATACCTGTACACAGATGCTCAAGAATCTTCTTGTTGAGGAAAGATTCAAGAACTGTGCAGAAACAGGAAAATGGTTCATTAGGATGGGAATCAGAGCAGTCACCCATTTTAGAAACAGGATGAATGTGAGCAGACATGCAGTAAGACTCTTGATAAAATAGGAAAAGTTTGAACAGGTAGGACGCGAGCACAAAATCACATTATCGGAGGGGGTTCTGTTGCCTTACGAGGATCATGACCAGAAATAGAATAGAAGATTTCGTTTCGAAAAATCTTAATAGAAGGCTTAATATAGTCAGAGGGTGGAGGTGAGGAGGTAGAAAGCCCATAATTTGTCAGCGTAGAGTTGTCAGCGAAGGTCTGAGGGAAGAGTTCAGAGTTAGAGACAGATGCGATGCAGTGGTGTCTTTTAAGTGGAATAGAGAAGAGAAAAATTAAAATGAAAATAATTGAAGCTTTGGATACACACACACACACACACACACACACACACACACACACACACACACACACACACACACACACACACACACACACACACACACACACACACACACACACACACACACACACACACACAGAGAGAGAGAGAGAGAGAGAGAGAGAGAGAGAGAGAGAGAGAGAGAGAGAAGGAGAATTTACATAAAGACCATATAGATCTTTCGGTCGAAGCTAAATTTTCTGTCGGTGTCAGTAAATGAATGCATTCGTTTGGAGCAGTGTATCTCTGTTTCATTGGATATCTTATGCTCGAAATTTATAGTCCAGTTTATCTTTGACAGTAAAGTGGCCATGCAGTGCGTCAATGGATGCCTTAGTCTATTCTTTTCTTTCGTGATGTAGTTGCTAAAGAAATCCCTGGCAACACATGATGCAGGTGGTGACCAGGTGATATGCTGTGGTGCGCTGTAGTGGTGGCAGCGATGTCTGGCTTCCCAGTCTCGGCGATCACAGACATCTCGAACATTATGAAGTACAGCAAAGTTACCTGTCAGTGGCTCAGATGCTTTGTCATCCTTTGCAAAATCAAGCTACATTGTTGGAATTTATCAATCACAGCGACTGTTGATGCATGCACTATTGTGTATACTTTTCTTTTTTCAGTTTAAAGAAAAAGAAAATATTCAGTTGTTCTTTTCTCATAAGATTTTTGGAGGAGCAGGTGCGCTGTTCATCATGATTAGTTCGTAATTATGCAGTTTTGTTTGGAATATTGGGAGGAAAGCAGACGTCTGTGCTGCCTCCGAGCTAACCTTGCACACAGCCTGACTGAACCAGCTCTTGCATTACGTGTGTAATGCAAGAGATGGAAATTGCTTCCTTAGAACATATTCTGTGCATATAAGCAATTCCGTTTATTCACTATCCCCACGAAAATATTCAATTGACAAATTTACAACAAACTGGTTACTGAAAGACATCCTGCGCACACACACACACACACACACACACACACACACGAGAGAGAGAGAGAGAGAGAGAGAGAGAGAGAGAGAGAGAGAGAGAGAGAGAGAGAGAGAGAGAGTAATGGCAAAAGTTAAAATAAACATGAGAGAGTGACTGGATAATGTACTGTACAAATGAACGCAAGCTGATAAGGGACGGACGATGTGAGAGAGAACGCGCATCTAAAAATATCACTGAAGCCGTTGGAAGACAATAGACTGTTTTGTAATGAGAGGCATTTGTCTTTTTAACCCTTTCACTGCTACACATTCTTTTCTCATATTCCCCTGCAACTCTTCAAACACTTATTTTTAGTACTAAAACACTAATTAGTTATGTAGCCTAGACAAGACATCATTATTTTTTTTTTTTTTTTATTCTCTCTTTATTCTATCTGTCCATGCAAACCACATTTTTATACTGCTACGAATGTTACCAAAAGACGACCATGGCAGTGAAATGGTTAAAGATTGAAAATATTATACCGACATATCTACTGTAACTTTCGTTTTACAATTATTTATTTATTTATTTTTTTTCCGCAGCACGATTACAAGCATACCAGTACTTTATTTCATGCTTCACACATTTAGTCTTATTTCTCTTCTGTCTTCCTAGCTGTGTTCCCGAAAGTGGTCAGACGTGTTAGATGCAAACTCTAACGCTTCGGTTTGAGTCTGGATCTTATAAGTGGCCTGTCTGCAGCCTAGATATCCGTTCATCGTCTGTGTGGGCGAATCGATGATTTAATAGTTGCAAAGCTGTGCATGTGCATCCATGGGCAAGAGCGATCCTTTGCTACATATGCAGAAGCCAAAACACAGATCTGAGAATAAGGTGCATGGAATTATATGATCCAAAACATAAGCTTTCCCTCTCCCTCGTACCCTTGTTATATTGTTTTGCAGCATCCCAAGTCTTTTTTTTTTTTTTTTTTTTTTCTTTTAAGATAAATTTGAAAGTGCCAAGGGTTGAGCAGACGCAGGGAAAGTAATAGCACTGCCCTATGGTGCCTTTCCCTTCCTTAAAAACGTAAGAGCAAAGTCAGAAAGTAATTACAGTTTCAATTTTGGAAGGGATATGTTGTTGTTGTATTTTTTTTTTTTTTTTCTCTCCTCGATGGAACAGGTATGAGTTGAAATAAAAGACGGTCTGGTGCAGGGTTTGCAAATATATAGGAGAGGAAAGAGTATATTGGTCAGCTTGTGCTTTCAGAAAGTGCATGAAAATTGTGGCATTGGCTGAATGAGAGGAAGACATTGCTGTATTAGAAGCTCATTAACTTTGTGTAGAATGTTATGATTGTAACACTCGGTAACGAATAACGTAGAATTCATATCCTTGACCGAGAGAAATATTGAAACCAATGTCGGAAGAATGAATAATAGAATTATTTAAATGCTAAATCACTTCACAGTAACATCAGATAACTCAATTTAAGTGAAACTGGCCTTACCAAAGGAGAAATTCCACTACGATTAGGCATCGAACTGTAATCATATTACATATTATTAACGTCAAGGTGGGACGAGTATCCTGTAAGGAAGACAGCGTTGGTGCAAGAGAGTATGAAAGAATTTTCTCTAACTCATTCAGAAATCTGAAAATTAGAAAGTAGCTTCAGATACTTGGAGTGAGAATGGTAGTGGCGTATATTTTGGCTGAATTTTCCAGCAACCCAAATAATTACAACGTAAGAAGATTATTTGTTAATTATATTTATTTATTAACAAATACTGCATGCTTACCGTCTGTTACTCTATCTTTGACCCACGAAAACGCAAACAAGACGCGCAGTTCCCTGACATCACCTAGACTGCACAGCTTGCTGACTCGCACTTCCTTTTCACTCCCAAGCCCAGGCAACTCCATAACACTGAACCAAAATCCCCTACAGGAGCGAGCATTAGTGACACGTAATCTGAAGGCGAAAAGAATAACTAAAGTTCAGAAAGAAAAGTACTTAAGGAGGATTTGGAAGAAAAGGAACATGTAAAGTCAGGAAAAAGAGTACGTTCCTCGCGTAATGGAACAAAAAGCTTGCATCACAGAAAATACATGATTGTTTTCCTCCGTCCTATGCTGCTTGTCCTTATACTCGTGCCCGGTAGAAAAGACAACTCATGAATTACTCAGACAGGCATCAGAGAATCCACAGGCAACCCTTTCTCTCTCTCTCTCTCTCTCTCTCTCTCTCTCTCTCTCTCTCTCTCTCTCTCTCTCTCTCTCTCTCTCTCTCTCTCTCTCTCTCTCTCTCTCTCTCTCTCTCTCTCTCTCTCTCTCTCTCTCTCTCTCTCCTTCTTATCTTTGAAGAGTGAAATACAAAGCTAACGACTTGTTTTTCTCGCAGTGTGTTGACAGTGGTGTGTCAGCAGTAAACCTCAGCCTCAGACTCATATTCAGGGGCCATATTAAGAAATGCCTTGCTCTCTCACTACGACTGCTTTCAAAGGCTACATAGATGATTAGCTGGGTTCCCAAGAGTATTTCTCCCGTTGGTAAAGTAGAAATATTGTTAAATTGTCTCTGGAACCGTAAAAACACACTTGGAAGCCCGTGTGAGTAGTGGAGGTAAGGCGTAGAAGTGTCTCAGAATACGAGTACGGGCCTCAGAGCAGCACTTGATGAGGCGGCATTGCTGGGAGTTCAGAAGTGGCAGGGTGTAAGAGTGCCATGCATGCTAGATGATGGGATATTGAAAGGAGGAGAAAGAATTAGCGTGTTGGTGACGTTGTAGGCGTTGCTTAAGTGGCATTAAGGTGAAGCGCTTATCAGAATGGCAATGGTGTGGTGCCATCGCGTATCGCTGGCCTTTGTGCTCATTTTTTTTTTTCTTTATGTAGGAAGGACACTGGCCAAGGGCAACAAAAATCTAATAAAAAAATGCCCACTGAAATGCCAGTCCCATAAAAGGGTCAAAGCAGTGGTCAAAAATTTATGAATAAGTGTCTTGAAACCTCCCTCTTGAAGGAATTCAAGTCATAGGAAGGTGGAAATACAGAAGCAGGCAGGGAGTTCCAGAGTTTACCAGAGAAAGGGATGAATGATTGAGAATACTGGTTAACTCTTGCGTTAGAGAGATGGACAGAATAGGGGTGAGAGAAAGAAGAAAGTCTTGTGCAGCGAGGCCGCGGAAGGAGGGGAGGCATGCAGTTAGCAAGATCAGAAGAGCAGTTAGCATGAAAATAGCGGTAGAAGACATTGCGGCGGTGAGAGAGAGGCTGAAGACAGTCAGTTAGAGGAGAGGAGTTGATGAGACGAAAAGCTTTTGATTCCACCCTGTCTAGAACAGCAGTATGAGTGGAACCCCCCCAGACATGTGAAGCATACTCCATACATGGACGGATAAGGCCCTTGTACAGAGTTAGCAGCTGGGGGGGTGAGAAAAACTGGCGGAGACGTCTTAGAACACCTAACTTCATAGAAACTGTTTTAACTAGAGATGAGATGTAAAGTTTCCAGTTCAGATTATAAGTAAAGGACAGACCGAGGATGTTCAGTGTAGAAGAGGGGGACAGTTGAGTGTCATTGAAGAAGAGGGGATAGTTGTCTGGAAGGTTGTGTCGAGTTGATAGATGGAGGAATTGAGTTTTTCAGGCATTGAACAATACCAAGTTTGCTCTGCCCCAATCAGAAATTTTAGAAAGATCAGAAGTCAGGCGTTCTGTGGCTTCCCTGCGTGACATGTTTACCTCCTGAAGGGTTGGACGTCTATGAAAAGACGTGGAAAAGTGCAGGCTGGTATCATCAGCGTAGGAGTGGATAGGACAAGAAGTTTGGTTTAGAAGATCATTAATGAATAATAAGAAGAGAGTGGATGACAGGACAGAACCCTGAGGAACACCACTGTTAATAGATTTAGGAGAAGAACAGTGACCGTCTACCACAGCAGCAATAGAACGGTCAGAAAGGAAACTTGAGATGAAGTTACAGAGAGAAGGATAGAAACCGTAGGAGGGTAGTTTGGAAATCAAAGCTTTGTGCCAGACTCCATCAAAAGGTTTTGATATGTCCAAGGCAACAGCAAAAGTTACACCAAAATCTCTAAAAGAGGATGACCAAGACTCAGTAAGGAAAGCCAGAAGATCACCAGTAGAGCGGCCTTGACGGAACCCATACTGGCGATCAGATAGAAGGTTGTGAAGTGATAGATGTTTAAGAATCTTCCTGTTGAGGATAGATTCAAAAACTTTAGATAGGCAGGAAATTAAAGCAATAGGACGGTAGTTTGAGGGATTAGAACGGTCACCCTTTTTAGGAACAGCTTGAATGTAGACAAACTTCCAGCAAGAAGGAAAGGTAGATGTTGACAGACAGAGCTGAAAGAGTTTGACTAGGCAAGGTGCAAGCACGGAGGCACAGTTTCGGAGAACAATAGGAGGGACCCCATCAGGTCCATAAGCCTTCCGAGGGTTTAGGCCAGCAAGGGCATGGAAAACATCATTGCGAAGAATTTTAATACGTGGCATGAAGTAGTCAGAGGGTGGAGGAGAGGGAGGAACAAGCCCAGAATCGTCCAAGGTAGAGTTTTTAGCAAAGGTTTGAGCAGAGTTCAGCTTTAGAAATAGATGTGATAGCAGTGGTGCCATCTGGTTGAAACAGAGGAGGGAAAGAAGAAGAAGCAAAGTTATTGGAGATATTTTTGGCTAGATGCCAGAAATCACGAGGGGAGTTAGATCTTGAAAGGTTTTGACATTTTCTGTTAATGAAGGAGTTTTTGGCTAGTTGGAGGACAGACTTGGCATGGTTCCGGGCAAAAATATAAAGTGCATGAGATTCTGGTGATGGAAGGCTTAAGTACCTTTTGTGGGCCACCTCTCTATCATGTATAGCACGAGAACAAGCTATGTTAAACCAAGGTTTAGAAGGTTTAGGACGAGAAAAAGAGTGAGGAATGTATGCCTCCATGCCAGACACTATCACCTCTGTTATGCGCTCAGCACACAAAGACGGGTCTCTGACACGGATACAGTAGTCATTTCAAGGAAAATCAGCAAAATACCTCCTCAGGTCCCCCCAACTAACAGAGGCAAAACGCCAGAGGCACCTTCGCTTAGGGGGATCCTGAGGAGGGATTGGAGTGATAGGACAAGATAACGATATGAGATTGTGATTGGAGGAGCCCAATGGAGAAGAAAGGGTGACAGCATAAGCAGAAGGATTAGAGGTTAGGAAAAGGTCAAGAATGTTGGGCGTATCTCCGAGACGGTCAGGAATACGAGTAGGGTGTAGTGGAGCTTAACAGAAATTACACGAATTGATATTGGTGGAGGTGATGTGGCGGATGTGACGTGATGGAGGTGTGACGCAGCGCTTCATGTGGAGTGGAGGCTGACTGCCGCGCATGTGTGGTGGATGGCGTGTGACCCTCACAATTGTCTCGTGCGACCCGTGCGGCGGAAAATGGAGTTTCATTGACGATTAATTAGTTACCAATAAGGTCGTGTGCGTGCGTGCGTGCGTGCGTGCGTGCGTGCGTGTGCGCGCACGCACACACGCACGCACGCGCACGCACGCACGCACACACACACACACACACACACACACACACACACACACACACACACACACACACACACACACACACACACACACGCGCGCGCGCGCTATTGTGCCAATGCCTCAAATATTTCTTGATATTAAGATCTGTCACAAAGTCGTTTGGCATCAGTCTTTCACCACGTAGAGCAGTATTGTGGAATATTCTTTTATGCGACAATTGTTCGCGTAGTAAGAGTTTACAGAAAGAGGATATCTTAGAGGCGAAGGTGTTTCAGGAGATCCACGGGAACACATCATCCTCCATGAGTAATAAACAGATCAGACTCCCTAAACCGCAAAGGAAAAGGAAAAAAAATGTGCAAATATATTTATGTTTACATAGAAGAGACAAAATGAACGTGTGTAGACTCCATGGTCGGCGCAAATACGTAAATCAACACTTGTTTGGAAGAGGAAAGGTGCGGCCAAGCCGAGGAGGTTTCCTCAATGGAGCTTTCGGATATATATTTTGGAGTGAAGTCTAAGACGCTGCATTCCGTGTATTCTTTCTGTGTGAGAACAGAATGTGGCAAAAGCAAGAGGGTAGATGCAGCCTCCCCGAGTGGGCAACAGCCATACATAAACTTCCAGGGCGGTAATGTTGCGTCATTAACATGAGCGTCAGTCCAGGATAGTGAGGTCCATCATACTGTTTGCTTACACTAAGCCGATTAGCAATTACAGCTCTGTAGTTGTGCATCCTTTTCAGTTATCCAACTTTGGGTAAGACCTCAATCGTGACCGTCTCGCTTCCACATTAATTTGTTTGTTCATGCCGTTCCAAAAGCAGATTTAACTGCTAGCTGTGATTCAAATTCATGTCAGGATATTGCATCAGGCGCTTCGTTGATTGGATAAATACTAGTGGAAAAATTGCGTTTAGTCGTGGAATTTTCAGTGACCCGAGCAGTATGGGCTCACTCGCTTCCTTTTCACTCCAGCCTTTGACTGGGATCCTTAGATAAGCGTTTCATTCACAACACTAGGAGCCTTCTCGGTTTTCAGTAATAATAATTATTCATGACAGTTTGTTAATGTCAATTTCTGTGCGGTGATAGTCAACATTTTATGTTCTCCTCCACATATTAACAATGTTGTTTCCGCTCTTTTTCTTTTATTCATACATTATCTCGGTCAAAATTTCCACTGCTCACTCTTATGGTGATGATTCTACACTTCCTTTAACGTACTTCTGTTCACTCCTCAGTGTCACCTGCCGAACATTTACCTAAACTGGAACCAAACATTTCATACAAAGAAGCCTGAATGTGGCATGGCAAACTTTGTGTTCAATGTATCAAAAACTTAATTCTTTCACCTATAAATTTGACACAGCCTTCCAGCCAATGTTCCCTACCCAGTACATTCATTCTCTCATCCCTTTCACCGGTAAATCGTGGAAGTCAGCCTGCCTCTGTTCTCTCCTCTTGTGACTTGGTCTGATTCAAAATAAGAACATCGGGACGTCCCGGGAACTGAACAGACTTCCGTTATTGGTAATCTTTTTTACTTTAATTTTTTTGAGAGCTACAACTTAACGAGTTTTCCCCCACTTTCATACCCTTATCCGGTCTCTTACACGCAAAAAATACTATCGAACTTATTCAAAAACCACTTAAGTTCCACCCAATGATTTCATCCCAGTCAAAATGTAATGGTAGAATATATGTATCAAGTGGGAAATTATTCGACATCAACATTATGTAGGTCCCCATGACGCTATGACATCAACAGCTACAGACAAATATAAACATGAAGCTTAGTTATTTCAAGCAAAACTGTCTTGTGCGAAGAATTAATAAATGAATAAATAAATTAAATAAATGAACAAATAAATAATAAAGTTAATAAACAAATAAATAAATAAATAAATAGAAAATGCGCGTCCTCCTTACACATTGACACCCATGCATCACCCACCCATCTACACACACACACACACACACACAGAATGGTACTCCTTACAGTCTTACATATAAACACATTGCTTATTAACTGAATGGTATCAACATGTTAACTGACAGAGCGATGTTGTAGCCCACTCACTGTTTTTTTTTTCATTTCTATTTATTTATTTATTTATTTATATTTATTTATTTATTTATTCATTTATTTATTTATTTATTTATTTATTTATTATTATTTTTTTTTTTTATTTATTTATTTATTTTTTTTACTTTTTATCTCCAATAATGAGAAAGGAATTGCAGTTTTCCAGCAAAAGTGTGGGCGTGTTGCGTGAAAGAATGTCTTGCGCTCTAAGTTGTGTCCGAGAAGGTACAGTTGGCATTCAGTAATCTACCACGTAATCCTCAAGACTATGGGAAATTATGGGAAATTACACACACACACACACACACACACACACACACACACACACACACACACACACACACACACACACACACACACACACACACACACATGCCTGGAATGTCTTAAGTCTGGTAAGCAAGCCAGCACACAACGATACAATATAACAATAATATTGTAAAAAATACAAAACTACAAATTAAATATTACTTGGAAAGCGGTCTATATGGTCTCATGAACTGTGCATCGTGATAAAAAGCTTTCTAAGTTTAGTGACGTACTTAAGTGAATATAGGAAGAGTATTAAAAGGAAAACATCAAGGCTTGGTTGGAGGATCCGATGGTTTGTATTATACTGCAGTGTTGACGGTGTCCAGTCGGCAGCGGTGAACAGTCTCCGATATTACCTTCCTCTGCAAGAATGGCTAGGGAAGAGAGGCTGTATTGTTAAGGAGTGTGGGAGGGTGGCTGTTGTATTTTTGGCTGGGATTCCTGGTCGCGTGGTGAGGAATGTATTGTGTCCCGACGTTTTGTGAAGTGGTGGTGGGTTTTTCATATCGCTACACTCGTCCCCACAATCCCGCCAGCCTCTGAGGGATGTGTGTGTGTGTGTGTGTGTGTGTGTGTTAAGTAGAATGGTCAAGGGATTTGAAGTAAAATCTGCAAGAAAAGAAATCTCTCTAAATGTTTTTATAAAATTCTTATCATAAAGGGGATACATTGAATTTAATTTTCTGAGGTGTTGCAAGGTGGATTATTCCAGAGTTGACATGTACAGTAAAGAGGATTGGTAAAAGTGGAGGTGCTGTTTAAATTTTACATCAATACTTGAAAGTTATACATAATGGGAATTAATGTCATTAGAATATCTTGTCTAGCACTGCTGCACAAGCGGAGAGGGAAGCACGTAGTTACCAGGTTCAGATGAAAATCTACCATAAACAAAGCAGTAACATGTACGAAAAGAAACAATGTTGCGGTAGACTGTCAATTAAAGCAAGTCAAATAGTTTCTGGATATTTCTCATTTAGTAAAGGAGTAAATTCATTGTTGAACTCTCCACCTCGCTCAGCCGAGAAATTAATTGAATGTCACCACTAAAAACACAGCCATCCCTGTGTAGAAAAAAAAAAAAAATCTGGATCAGACTGGGTGAATATACATAATAAGAAAGTAAAATGGGTAGTATAGATGTTACAAAATGAATGGTATCGTTTATAAGTAGTAAAGTATCAATGAGAGGCGAGGTAATGCTCAAACTCTCAAATGTGACATTGGGATCAAACGGGAAGGGCTGCAAAAACCTATGGGTCTTGTTGAGAAGCTTAAGTGACGTGTGGATCTTGTTGAACGTCGTATCGTCACCACAGCAGAGTAGTTAGGAAATACGTACAGTCCCTTGACCAAAACATGTTCTTTCTCCTTGCGTGTTCTGAGGGAAGAAGAAATAATTAGATTGGGCCACATAGACTTGTCCGCTGATGTAAAAATACATTGATCTTGGGCCGGCAAACTGATCAGAAGCGCTGTCTCACAAGGAATAGCATATATTGTAATAAATGGTAGTGCAAATGGTGAACAGAGGTGAAGTGTCTTTTGTGATTATTCTGGCAGGTCTTGAGGAAGTCTGGTTCCCTGGTTAAAGAAAGAGATTGTGGATTGTCAGACAACAGGAAGATGATTCCCTTCACAGACACCTGCAATAGAGATCCTTCGACATCAGATGGAAACGGAATTAACTCGATGATATGCGCGGCAGACATAAGTGGAACATGTAATAGCAGCGCGGCATCAGATTTGGTTGCCTCTATATAAATATAATAAGTTTTTGGTCATGGTGGGGAAAGGCAAGTACCAGTTTATGCTTTCTTAAGCGAGGGTAATTCACTGACATGGAGTAGTTCATGGATAACAGCGCCTATTCAGTGACATCCATGACTGAAACACTACCCTTTTAAAGAATCAACATTATGCAGCATCCTGTCCACACGTTGTGATATCTTAAACAGATCATGAAAAAAAAAAAAAAACGTTGCTTCGGAATCCATTTCCCCTCTTCTCTCTGTTGTCATCTTTTTTTCCTGTGTTAGTCTGACGTGACGTGCTGTGTCGTGCAAAGCCTGAGTCTGAACCATCTTGTTCTGGGTCTCTAGTGCTTGAGGTGCCGCAAAGATCTGGTCTACCTTCCTTAAATCGATGGCAGTCACAGCCCCAAGGACTCCACCTAGCACCAAGCGAAAAGACTCCTCTTACTCCTGCTCCTCGCCCGGGAAGAAGTAAAATGCTGAAAATATTATAAGATATACATTTTTCATGTCACGTGTCGCAAGGACTGTGTCTTATGTCATACGGAATTATATCAATGAAAGTGGCGCAATTCACGTTTTTAAAAGAAATAATATATGTTAGGCCTGAGAATCATAATGGGATTAAAAATTCCAGTTAGATTTAGTCCCTAGAATATTTACTAAACAGTAACATAATTACTGACGAACTGCGCAAAACTACAAGAGAGCAAACTGCAGCACGAGCACTTTGTGCAAAAATGTTGATACCTACTGAATTCAGACCACGTGCACAGTGAGCAAGCATTGCAGTTATTATTATTTTTCCAAAAGACAACATTTAATGTGTATGTGTATGTGTGTGTGTGTGTGTGTGTGTGTGTGTGTGTGTGTGTGTGTGTGTGTGTGTGTGTGTGTGTGTGTGTGTATCTATTTATGTATGTATATATTTATGTATGTGTATATTTATTTATGTATGTATGTATTTATGTATGTATGCATTTATTTACTCGTATGTGTGTGTGTGTGTGTGTGTGTGTGTGTGTGTGTGTGTGTGTGTGTGTGTGTGTGTGTGTGTGTGTGTGTGTGTGTGTGTGTGTGTGTGTGTGTATGTATATGTATGTGTGTGTATATATATATATATATATATATATATATATATATATATATATATATATATATATATATATATATATATATATATATATATATATATATATATATATATATATATATATATATATATATATATATATATATATATATATATATATATATATATATATATATATATATATATATATATATATATATATATATATAACATGGCATCCTCATAGCACAGCAATGAACATTGTACTACTGTGGACGTGGGTATGTATCTCACTATACTTCTTAGCAACACACCACAACACTGCATTAGGCGACATACTGCATAGGAAGTCAGCGTTAACCGTTGCCATGGACATACAAAACATACATTAATACTTTCCCCACACACCACTGAAACACCAACACCGTGTTCAAAGTAGCGCTGCAATGCGTCACGCTTTGTGCTGTGCGGGACGTAGCGAGCCTCTTTCTAATGCAAAGAAATAAGTGATTTTTCCGTTTTAGACAGTAGATATACAAGTATTACATTTTTATGCCCCAAAAAGATAATGCAAGACAGAAACACACTGTAGCACACACTGTGCAGGAAAAGAAAACTTCAATAAAGCGTTAATTGCGCTTTAATTTATTTGAGCATGATTAGGATTCTCTTGCTTTCCTGTTTATTTTGAGTGTGAGCTGCTCCATGATAAATCAATTACCTCTGCTCACGACACTCGCTTAGCTTGATACATCATTAGCAGTTTCATGGCTATTTAGTTTGGTTCTTTTGCACGATCAAAATTAAAACGTTACCTAGCATTTTCCTACAAAAGGATGCTTGATTTCACCTTACTGTTCCCGAGACGGCAAGCTTAATTGAGTTGTTAGAAGGTCCCGTCCGGGCGTGTTGCTCCTTGCTGCAAACCGTCAAGCCTCCCGTGCAGAGCGTCTTCCTCGCGACATGTTTGACACTTATTACACCAGAGCGACCACTCGCTCCTCCACCTAACACAATTTCAAGAACATTTCAGCGGGACGAAGGCGTTGTGGTTATGAGATGAAGGGAAAGTGACCGCTCACTTACTGGCTATTCACAGCATTCAGAACCTCAGGACATCCAACTCGTATCATGCAGCAACCCACAACACTCCCAGCACCACCTACCACCCACAACATCCGACAGCTAACTAACCACAACACGCACCATCTACAACGCACAACAACAACACCCATTAAGCTGTATCTATGAACACCCAGCACTGACAACACCCAGCACTAACAACACCCAGCACTAACAACACCCAGCACTGACAACACCCAGCACTAACAACACCCAGCACTAACAACACCCAGCACTGACAACACCCAGCACTAACAACACCCAGCACTAACAACACCCAGCACTAACAACACCCAGCACTAACAGCACCCAGCACTGACAACACCCAGCACTAACAACACCCTGCACTAACAACACCCATCACTAATAACACCAGCACTAACAACAGCCAGGACTAACAACACCAGCACTAACAACACCAGCACTAACAACACCCAGCACTAACAACACCAGCACTAACAACACCCAGCACTAACAACAG
Source organism: Scylla paramamosain (assembly GCF_035594125.1). Taxonomy (NCBI): domain Eukaryota; kingdom Metazoa; phylum Arthropoda; class Malacostraca; order Decapoda; family Portunidae; genus Scylla; species Scylla paramamosain. The sequence goes on along the minus strand of NC_087171.1, from coordinate 5,129,447 downwards.
CAGCACTAACAACAGCCAGGACTAACAACACCCAGCACTAACAAAAGCAGCACTAACAACAGCCAGGACTAACAACACTCAGCATCTACGTATAACATCCAACAGCCACACCACTGAGCTCAGCACTCACAACGCCCAGCACCCACAAGACACATCATTGGTATTAGCAGCACTAACCATAAGGGATCATTCACATCGCAGTAAAGAAAGTTTTGTGGGAATGAACAAATACTGAGATTGTTATTTGCGGCTATTGGATATTGACTTTCAATATATCCCGTCCCTGTGCAGCCCTTCTTGTCTCTGCACTTCTCTTGCAACATGATCTTATACATCACAGCACATACAGTCTCGGTTTCGTCTTGATATTTAACTAATTTTACTCGCTCAACTATTTTATGTGCACGGATAGTGTTTTTCATATCGTGGGCTAAAAAGAAGAAAAAAAATAAAAGGTCTTGACGGGGGTTCAGGTGGCGCCAGCTGAGGAGTTAGTTAGGAAGGAGAGGAACAAAGTGGCTCGTCACAATCCTAAGCCGCGTCATTTGTGTCTTTGATGTCGGTCCCAGGGCTGGGCTACTCATAATGCTGCCTAACACCAAACGCTCTCTCTCCCTCGCCCTCGTTTCTCCTCTGTAGGGGGCACCTGTTTAGCCTTTTCCCTGCCCATCGGAGAGTAGCAGCTTCTCTTTTGTTTCTATTATATTTTACTTTCTGCGCAGAGGCATTACACGTCTGATTTCTTAGAAGTCTAGAATACTAAACAAAAGAATACTCGACAACATTCCCATTTTTTTCTTTTCTCTCTTTCTGTTTGTATGTGGCGAGGAACATTATTTCTCCTTTTGGTTGACACACACACACACACACACACACACACACACACACACACACACACACACACACACACACACACACACACACACACACACACACACACACACACACACACACACACACACACACACACACACACACACAGAGAGAGAGAGAGAGAGAGAGAGAGAGAGAGAGAGAGAGAGAGAGAGAGAGAGAGAGAGAGAGAGAGAGAGAGAGAGAGAGAGAGAGAGAGAGAGAGAGAGAGAGAGAGAGAGAGAGAAAGTTCATGAAAAAAAGTAAGAAGGTATGTCTGTACTGCCTTGAATAATTTACTCCTCTGAAACACAAATCATCACTCACATACTTTCATAATTCCAATATTACAATTTCATACCTCAGCTTGCCTCTGCCTTACTTGAGCCCGCAGCACAAAGGTTGTCCTGTGAACGAAAAGCCCTTACACACACACACACACACACACACACACACACACACACACACACACACACACACACACACACACACACACACACACACACACACACATTCCTGGGCACACAGACAATGCATAAACTAAACAGAACACACACACACACACACACACACACACACACACACACACACACACACACACACACACACACACACACACACACACAGAGAGAGAGAGAAAGAGAGAGAGAGAGAGAGAGAGAGAGAGAGAGAGAGAGAGAGAGAGAGAGAGAGAGAGAGAGAGAGAGAGAGACGTGTATTTCACACGTCACCAAAATTCATATCCTTCCATACTCAGCAGGAGAGACAGCGTCGTCAGGAAACACTTGGCGACTCCCCCTACACATGTCGTGGCCTTGTGAATAGTGTATGTGGCTCCTTTTCTTCCCCCTTCCTCCCTGTCCTGCTTTAAACACGTCTCCCACCCCTGCTATTACCGCAACTCCCACTCACCCTCTCAACTCGTATATATGCGTCAGTGCGTGTGTGTGTGTGTATGTGTGTGTGTGTGTACGCGTCCCTCTTTTTATGTCTGAAACTAGCACTACGATCGCTAAAACCTTACTCCTCCCTCCACCTCCACCATCAACACCCGCCACCTCCATCGCTGTCATCATTAACACCACTGCCATCATTAACACAGCTACCGCCACTGTCATTAACAATGCCACCACCAATACAGTCACACCACCACCCTCACCATTAACACTACCAGCACCACCATCACAGCAACACCAACAACAGTAACAACAAAAAATAGTTTTACCTCAATTCCACATAAGACTGCATCACCATCACTACTGCTACAACACACTACACCGCACACTCACTAATTGTTTCCCTCTTATAGGTGTGTCCCAGAATTTCAAACTCAGAACTGTTCCTATTTACATAATATTCACTTATTCCCTTCTCTCTATATATATTCATTTGGTTATCCGCTGATCTCATACTTGTTCAACTTCCCAACACGCCATTCCTTCCTCTCTACCTGCCTACCAACACATTCAGACAGTATGCGCTGTCCCGTGGAAGCCAGAGCCGCAGTCCTGGTGGTGAATGGAGACCTGACAATCGGACAAATCCCACCCGTCCCTCCTCCTTTCCCTTGGCTACACTTACAGGATGTGTGACAGCCAGGGTACAGGCCAGCGTGGTCGTGCGTACAAGTACTCACCAATATGTTCACGTCCATGGTCGCTTGGGTTAATTACGTGCTGTATGCTATAATCAGGGCTGACTACGCAGCTTAGGCCTGGCATCCGTCCCCCATCGCCCCCTCCTGTGTGTTTTGGGCTCAGGTGTAACAAAGGGCAGATGGTGCCACCATACACAATCACTTATACTTACATGCTTATATACATACACAGTACACACATGCATACGTATACAAAATGGATATATGAACCAGCATGCGTGCTCCAAATTACAGGTGTCATTCTAAATTAGTCACACTAGCTTGCTCGTGGTCGACACAAATATTGATACAAATGTCAATTACACACACACACACACACACACACACACACACACACATTTACAATGTATACATAGTGTACATGACTTTTTTTTCCTTCCTTTCTTCCATCTATCCACCCTTCCCTCTCTCCGTCCTTTGATCCCTTCCTTTCTCTCTTCTGGTAACCGGAAAAGGTCGTACAACAACACTTAAGGAACAAAAATGCCACCACGGGTGCGGCACGTAGTGAAGAGGAAGCCAATCTTCCTTGCAGGAAATCGGACACAGTATTTATTGATCTGTGTGTGAAGTCCCGCGCGCCGTCCGCCATGTGTCCTCTCTGGGTCCGTGAGAGAGAGAAAAGAACCCATTCCCGAAATGCTTGTCCCAGAACCCCACAGACCACGCCAAAATCAGCATGCCCTGCCAAACTGGTGCCCTTTACTCAACCTGGGACTGGGCATATGGATCTGAGTCGATGCGTAGCAATGAAAGCAGACCATTAGAAACCTTGTGAAACCTTCACTGGCAGCGCTGCTCGGCATGGTGGTGGTGGTGGCGGTGGAGAGAAGAGGAAGGGGTGGAGGGGCAAGCAACAAGTGCCTCCCGTGCCTGTTGCTTCTCATACCAGAAGACAGGACAGGGAGGGGAAGCAACAGCTTGGTTCGGTGTATTTACGATCTCTTTCTTCCCTCGATATTACCCCGCCCGTCCTACGAATAATTTATTTACTGATCATTTTTCGCTGGCAGTCGTGTGATGCCAGTAGTACTCTTGTCACCACGGCCAACACGGCACCTCCACGTACGATCACCATCGGTAAACAGGATAACCGCTACCAGCAGGAGTAATAAAAACAAACATCAAAATTACGAGCAACACAATAACCCTCTTTCCTCCACCACATCCTTCCACCCACATTAGCTCCACCACCTCCACCATCACGACCTCTATAGCCGCTACAGTAAATTATCGGCAGGAAGAAGAGCAAGAGTAATGGCACCTACCAGTACCAGCACCGTCACTGCCGCTCATAAGGTCATGTCACCATCACAACGCCGCTACAACACGGCTGGCTGTTGTTTGCACACACCAAAAGATGTCAACAATAATAAATTTTGGCCAGCTAAGTTATCATGTTCGTAAACCTCCTCCCTCGGTTACGAAAGGAATATTAGTGTCACCGTTGTGGTTGTGGAACATCAGCGAAAATTTCTGGAACATGACAAAGCCTGCGTAGGTAATATGTCTCGTTTTGAATTGGACGGAATGAAAGTGTAGCTTTATAATAGGATTCTTCAGATGTGTTTGCCAGACCATCCACGCCGGGTGTTGTTTGGGAAATACTGTCAGGATGTGCCTGAGCGCAGAATGTCGAGTGAACATAAAAAAAAAAAGAAAAGAAAAACGGAAAGCTTTGCACTAAAATGTATTCATACTGGAATGAATAAAATGTGTGATTGGGTAGACTTTATAATAAATCATAAATAAGTAAGAAATATATTAGTCTTCTTAGATGTGCAGTAGCAAGGAATGTTAAAATGAAAGAAGCGAGCAGCATTGCATAGGAACCGTGCGAAAATTTGCAACACAACGTGCAAATTAGTTTATCAGAAGACAGTAATGACAGAGAGCACTGTACGAGTGGAGTAATTGTTAAGGCGAAGAATACGAGTACAATAATGTGCCGCTATTGTATGACAACAGAGAATGGATGAAGTGTTGAGGTGCAATTATATTCGTGCGTGCGTGCGACATAATTGGTGAGTGGAGTACGTCAGGTCATTAATCCACCAGTAGCACACTGTTTCGCGTGTAGGTCTTTCCCTTCTTTGTATCTAGATTTTTGTATTCCAGTCCAGGAGAACCATTAGACTGATAATGAGATGATAACAACCAAAACGACAATATGATAGCAGCAGCAGCGGCAGCAGTAGTGGTAGCATTAGTAGTAGTAGTAGTAGTAGTAGTAGTAGTAGTTATAATAATAATAATAATAATGATAACAACAAGAATAATGATAATAAGAATAGTAATAATAATAATAATAATAATAATAATAATAATAATAATAATAATAATAACAACAACAACAAAAACAACAACAATAGTAATAATATTAATAATAGTAATACTAATAATAATAATAATAATAATAATAATAATAATAATAATAAAATAACAACAACAACAACAACAACAACAACAACAACAACAACACCATCAACAAACGATAATAGCTGAGGTGCGATGATACCTGCTCATAAATACCTCAAGTGGTATTTTATCTGCGTTTGCTCACCCACTTTCTCTCGGTGTATAGGGGCCACACTCTATTGGCTACCCAGGCTGCCAGAGCTCTCCTCACTGAGTATTACTCGGCAGCTGATTAGTCCATGGAGTAGGTACATTAGAGTTCACTGACTGCCAGGTGCTTAAATGGGAAGGTGGATCATGAAACTGACACCACCTCTTCACTGAAACTAGCGCCAAAAATATATATAAATTCGTTTTTGTAAGTACCTGTTGATCATATCTTGAAGAGAGAGAGAGAGAGAGAGAGAGAGAGAGAGAGAGAGAGAGAGAGAGAGAGAGAGAGAGAGAGAGAGAGAGTGAAAGTGGGAGGAAGGGGGAGGGGGTTGCCTTTATTGCATTCGTTTCCCACTGCCTTGACACTCGTGGTGAACTGATAGTGTGTGTGTTGTGTGTGTGTGTGTGTGTGTGTGTCATTTGCAGACCTCGAAGACGTCTCTCTTCCCCAACTCCCCAATCTCTCTCTCTCTCTCTATCTCTCTCTCTCTCTCTCTCTCTCTCTCTCTCTCTCTCTCTCTCTCTCTCTCTCTCTCTCTCTCTCTCTCTCTCTCTCTCTCTCTCTCTCTCTCTCTCTCTCTCTCTCTCTCTCTCTTGTATAGTGGTATGGTTGCTACTCCATTGTTTTCACGTCAGATATTTTCTTTTTGTAAACACGTACATTTCTTTCTCGATTCTTAAATATTGTCTTCCTCGCGTTCTGGTGATAACTGTTGTCATTTACATTTATTTATCTGTGAAAGAAGTGTCCAGTGTTATCCTCACCTAAAGCCTGTGCTGTTTTCTGGTATTTCTCACTCACCTTCTCATTTTAAGATTTTTATTAGATTTCGCGCTGTTATAGATTTCCCGATACGCTTCCCACATTTTTCTTTTTATAATAATGTCAGCTCACTCTGCTAGCAATCAACTTTTGAACTCGTATTCTTCTCATAATGTTTCCGGTGATGAAATTTATATATATTCCTTCTTCCTCTCCTTCAGAGTGAATCACTGTACGTGGAGGTCCTTTACACAGTGTTCCATAAGATTGGGGTGCAGCAACACATCGGCGAGGACCTCACCAAGTACGCCCCAAGCTGCCTTCCACACAGAGCCCCATGACCACCTCAGACTGCAAGCCGTGGCCCAGGAGGAGAAGGTCAGTGTTGTTGTGGGACCATATGGCGATGATACTGCTCGAATGCTGTGTGGAAGAGAATGTCGAACTAAGGAACATGAACGTGATGCTCTTTGTGATATTGGAGGTGTGTGTATGTGTGTGTGTTTGAACGAGTAAGACGAAAAGTTGAATATCTGAAGTTTTTTTTTTTTTCTACACACACACACACACACACACACACACACACACACACACACACACACACACACACACACACACACACACACACACACACACACACACACACACACACACACACACACACACACACACACACACACACACACACACACACACACACTCCACGTTTCCGGCCACATACATGTTTGCTGAGTCTCACACATATATTACTCTTAGATGTCCAGAAACTCCATCACATAAAAAAAAAAAAAAAAGACGTACGTACAAGGTAAATAGCCTGCACAGTTTTCTTTGTTGCTGAATTTCTCATCAGAGTTTGTCTAAAAACCATCTGGTTGAAGTTATTGCATTGTTTGTAAAATTTAGGACAACTTTTTTCCTGCCACACCGAGGTACAGGGAGACTGTGGAGAAATATCGTTGTTTGTATGAATGTAAGGCTATATGTACGAGTAATGTGAATGGATGTAGTGTACTAAAAGTAAGCATGCAGTACTAGCAGCATCACGTGGTGCGAACTAGCTAACCACAGTACCTTACAGACTACACTATATACATAGAACGCAGCAGTACATATAGTTCCTTTCAGTAAAACAAACAGACAAAAATGGTCAGAGATATAAACTAGGCAGCCACGATACGCGGCCGGCCCATCCATCAGTGTCTGTTGACGTGACGACACACACACGGCAGACTGACGCATTGTAGTCCACCTCGCACTATCAGTCCAGACAAATGAGCATCCTGGAGTGACGAAAACAACCAAACTAATGCTTCTGAAAGGGTTATTTTAGGAACACGAGATCACAAAGGAGAGTGTGGCGGTGTGGTGCGAGAGTGATGCCGTGTGGTGGACCAGTGTTGTGTGGCGGTGAGTGATGTGCGTTGGTGAGTGTTGTTGTGAGCTGGTAAGTATTGTGGGGTGAGTGCTGTGTGGTGGACGAGTGATGCTGTGTGGTGGTGAGTGATGTGTGGTGGACGAGTGATGTGTGGTGTGGACGAGTGCTGTGTGGTGAACGAGTGCTGTGTGGTCAAGGAGTCAAGTTGTGTGGTGGTCGAGTGAAGTTTTGTGGTGGATGGATGCTGCTGTACATTTTTAATCACATTCAGTTAACTTTCTGAGTCTTGTAAGTGAAGCGTGGGATGGAGTAAGGCGTGTGGATCTCTTTACCAGGAACTCAACATGACCGTCTCGTCTTTTTCCTATAGCCTCCCATTCTCGTCCTCAACCTTGTGGTGGTGGAGGCGGAGAACCTGGAAGCCAAGGACCCAAATGGTGTGTATATCAAGAGTGTTCCTTACTTTCCCTCGTCAATGTCTATCTTAATATAGTCCTTTCATGCAAGCTTTGGAAACTTCATTCAGATTTTGTAAGAGTGATGTGTGTGTGTGTGTGTGTGTGTGTGTGTGTGTGTGTGTGTGTGTGTGTGTGTTTTACATGAACAAGAAAATATATACTCTGATGAAGCAAATCACAATTTAAGGCGTCTTCTATTTACCACAAGAAAACGGATATGTCTGAGGAACAAGGTGAATGGTAATGAACGTTGCAGAATGCTGGTGTGGGCACAGAATGTGAATAGTGGTGGTGACACGCCAGAAACAAGGGATGTATTACAAGCCACACGAAATCTTGGTTTAATGGCTTCTGATTATAATTACGTGGCCATTACTGCCTCTCCCAACGACTACATGATGAGGTAAAGGAAGATAATACATGTTCAGTCGAAAATAATACATCTCTGCTTTGGAAGTGCCTCAGTAATGGTGTCAATAAAGTCAGCACGCGGGCCAGGCTAGCCTCACCTTACGTCTGAATATTTCCCATTTTACCATTCTGTATTTCACCGCAGCGAGTACTTTCAGCATGTTGTGTATGAACAGAACTTTGTGTGAAAATTTATTATACAATGTTCATAGCCAGACACGAAACCCAGTCTCGTGCTGCCTGGGTAGGTATGTGGCTAGGTATGTTGGCTAGGCCAACTTCCTCAGGAAATGTACAGTAGCCTGTAGTCCTCGTTGACATTTCCTAAGAGCAACAGTCTGCCGCTTGTGACAGCTGGGCAGTGACATGCTTGTGTTGTTATTGTTTTGATCAGTAACGGCCGCGAGCGTTCTTTTTACCCCGAGCGAATCCAGATCAGAGATCCAGATCCAGATCAAAGATCTGGAACTGATCAGACTGATGTAAATAGAAGACGCCTTTAATCTTTGGAAATTTGGGGGTTTCGTTTCTTCTTGATTTAGCAATTTTTTTCTTCTTTTACTCGAAACAACAACGACTATGAATTTCAATAAACGATTTATACTGTCTAGCAAAACATCAGGGCGACATTTCAGTTACCTTCCTTTAGCACTACATCGGGTGGTCTCCACAAAGTCGTGGCGCACATGTGGGTAACACCGGCAACCACTTTCCAGGAAAACATCCTCGCCAGACTTTTCCGAGAACCTCCGAAAATTAGTATCGAAATAGACCAGGACAAGGGAGAAGGAAGCGAAGGAAACAACATTAGTGTATGGGAAACAGATAAAATCTATAAAAAGGAGAGCCAGATGAATGAAGCCCACCAAACTCGTACAAGTGAGTCTGCCACAGTCAATAGCAACGCATTAATACAAACAAGTGTAATATATGAGGATCCTTGGAAGCGTGTTTGTTAAGCTGCAGGGTTTGGAAAGCTGAGGTTTAAAACATAGGAAAGCTTCAGAAATGCGGTTAATTAGTTTGCTATTATAATTCAGAACTGAAAATGTTGAAAGAAGAAGCGTAAATTTCAAAGGAGTTTAAAGCAGTATGTCAGATAAGAAGTGATTGCTCGTCTCCAGACTTCAGTAAGTAAGGTTCAGAGAAGATTGGAAACGGATAAGACTGACTGAAGACGACGTGGTCAAGCTCAGAGGCCAGCGAGGGGGAATCCAGGTAAAAGAATGAGCCGTCGAGGCCACAGACAAGGAAATGTTTCTCAGTCACTGGAGGTACTGCGTAGTGACAATGTGGCAACGGCTTTTTTTTTTTTTTTTTTTGTGTGTGTGTGTGTGTGTGTGTGTGTGTGTGTGTGTGTGTGTGTGTGTGTGTGTGTGTGTGTGTGTGTGTTCTTTTAGTACTTGTATAACACTAAGTTATGGTGCACACGGAAGGGTTGATATGTTGTATCAAACGACTGAGAGTTTCGAAAGTAGTGGGTTTCAGAGGGCTCGAGAGTATGATAAAAAAAAAATGTTCTGGTCGAAATGTGATACTGTGTGTGTGATGATGAGATTGAAGCTACATAAGCACTTTTGCACGTGCTCAGGTGTACTTACCTTCATGAAGAATTATTCTACATTACACCTTGGAATAGTTATTATAATGTCACGGTTTGCCGATGTATGCTGAACAAGCTTTGACTGTTTACTTGTATTATGAGACACTGCTAGCATTAGCAAATTTTCATTCATGTATTGGTGCCGTCATCATATAATAGAAGGCTTGCGACGATTTATGGAGGCACGATACTGTCTCAGCTGGCCGTGGAGAAGTGGTGATGAATATTGAATGAAGCTCTTAGTGAGTCCCTACCCATTTATATTTTATGAGAAATTGGAGCACCAGTGGCGGATCTATCCTTCTATCCATCTATTTATCTATCTGTCTATCTGTCTCTCTCTCTCTCTCTCTCTCTCTCTCTCTCTCTCTCTCTCTCTCTCTCTCTCTCTCTCTCTCTCTCTCTCTCTCTCTCTCTCTCTCTCTCTCTCTCTCTCTCTCTCTCTCTCTCTCTCTCTCTCTCTCTCTCTCTCTCTCTATATATATATATATATATATATATATATATATATATATATATATATATATATATATATATATATATATATATATATATATATATATATATATATATATATATATATATATATATATATATATATATAATGTTCTATATTGGGCCACAGGAAATGATGTTACACTCAGTCCCGCATCAGCTTGCGAACAAACAACATCATTCCCTCAGCACTCACCCCTGCCCCAGCACTGCTATTGGGCGACACCGTTTAACTTGAGCGAGTCGTCCTTGATGGCGAACTCTCCTAGAAACCTCACGTCAGTGCGGTTATTAACACGGCTACACACAGTCTGTTTCTGCAAAAAGGACTCAAACCACTAGGTGTCCCTCTTGCTGAACTTAAATAATAACAATAATAATAATAATAATAATAATAATAATAATAATAATAATAATACTTTATTGCTCTTACAGAGCATAATAATAAAACTAACGTATTCCTCCTGTCTGGCACCCATCTTGAACCACCACACAGAGAGATATTCCTTTCAAGGAATCCAGGAAAAGTCCTGCAGCCTAATCGTCGATCCAGCCTACACAACATACGATCAAATTCTTTCCAATTCCAGCCCTAATTATGACAAGGCCCTAAAAAAAAATTGTTGCCAGCCTTTCAACTTATCCAAGAGACAAGGACCGCCTTCCTCCTTCCTTGCTTCCACCCCATCCCACTGCACTCACCATATGAATCCCTTCCCCAGCTCAAAGTCAGGACAGACAGATACATATGCAGCCCATTCCCACTATAGTAAACATCATTAACATCTCTCCGGCCCAGTAACTCAAGTCATCCCTGCTGCCACAAAGCTGTCACCTCTCACCCTCACCCAAACACTTCCTCACCAACACACCACTCACCCGCATGCCCCTTTGGTCAAGTCCTACAATGTACGTATTACATTAGTAGCATATATATATATATATATATGTGTGTGTGTGTGTGTGTGTGTGTGTGTGTGTGTGTGTGTGTGTGTGTGTGTGTGTGTGTGTATACACGAGAGAGAGAGAGAGAGAGAGAGAGAGAGAGAGAGAGAGAGAGAGAGAGAGAGAGAGAGAGAGAGAGAGAGAGAGACTCATTTCCCCAATCCACTCGACACAATCTTCTCTAGACAAATATTATTTTTTCTTAAGTGACCTTCAACTACGTATATACCTACTCTACATTTTTAGCAACTAGAAATTTTAAATTTCAGCTCTTGGTAAAGCAGTTTCTATTAAGTTAGCGTTTCTATTATTTTCCGCTATTCTCTTTTCTCCTTCCACCTTCTCCTTCCTATGCCGAATGCGGAGGAAGACTTCATACAGCGTTACTAAAGTGGGTGGAGTGAAAAGCCTTTAGCCTCACAAACTTCCCTGTTTTCAGTCTCTTTCTCACAGGCAATGTTGCATCTCCTATAATGATTAACTCTTCTGGCCATACTAACCTCACAACTCTTTCCTGCACTCGCAACAGTCATACACAAGAATTTCGACCCATTTCCATTCCTATTGCATCCCTCTCACGAAAACAAAAATTAACCTGTATCTTCACTATTAACCTGTTTATGTTTTACTCCTCCTTACGACTTCACCTGTTTCAAGAGAGGATTCTCAAGACATCTTCTAAGCTAAATTGGGCTGTCGTCAAAAATTAAAGGATAAGGGACCTGAAACCTCCCTCCTGAAAAAGTTAGTCATAGGAAGGAGGAAATACGGAAACAGGAAAGGAGTTCCAGAGTTTACCAGAGAACGGGATGAATGACTGAGAATACTGGTTAACTCTTGCATCAGAGAGGTGGACAGAATAGGGGTGAGAGAAATAAGAAAGTCTTGTACAGCTAGGCCTCCTGCAGCCTCGCTGTACAAGACAAGTGGCATGCAGTTAGCAAGATCAGAAGTGCAGTTAACGTGAAAATAGCGGTAGAAGATAGCAAGAGATGCAGCGTGGCGGCGATGAGAGAGAGGCTGAAGACAGTCAGTTAGAGGAGAGAAGTTGATAAGACGAAGAGCTTTTGATTCCACCCTGTCTGAAAGAGTGGTAGGAGTGGAACTCTCCCATACATGTGTAGCATACTCCATACATGGATTGATGAGGCCCCTGTACAGAGTTGGCTGCTGAAAGGATGAGAAAAACTGGCTGTGCTTGTTTTTATCAAATCATATAACGTTCCTAAGTAGCATACCTTGAAATGCATCACAGAAAATTGGTAGAAACTATTTTCAGATGTATTTACAGTGTAATCAGATATGTTCTCAAGTAGTTGACATTTCCTTTAATTGCAGTTAAGTTTTTAATAATATATTTAATATTGAAATAATTTTTTTGAGTGTTCAGTGCTTCAATGTATTTTATGTTTTATGTTATGAGTTATGTTATGAGTTTTATGTCCGTCACAACAATTGCTGATCGCATAAAGTGATCCTTACATTTCTTATCTGCTTTAGAAAGAGGAAATATGATGACTGAAAAATTAAAAAAAAATTAAGTCTTCCTTACAATGGAAGTATTGTCTTATATTATCAAGTGTCCAAATTAGTCTGGTAATTGCTCTCCCATTTGGTGGATGATTTTTTTTTTCTTTTTTTTTTTTTATTAGATTGCTTGCAGATGGAAGATTTCCTAACCGAACACCATTCTTTATTGGCACGACTTCTAACTGGCTTGGGGATTCACTGTCTTCTGTCCGAAAATTTTGAACCATGTGCAGTAAAATGCAGTTCTCTCGACACACATTAGCTTAAATTCCTTTTGAGCTTTTTCTTTCATTAATGCGATAAATAATTTTTCCTGTGCTGTGCAGTGATGTGTATATTCACGAGGTCTTTCTGCCGCCCACCAATATCACTCCATGTTTAGCTTTCCGGAAGGAAATTCTGATGGTATTGGTATGACTTACCGTTGCGTCTAAACATTTTAAATTGCTCCTGGAATTTCTACTGATGCTAGTGATCTAGATAAGTTCTCACTGCTGTAAATCTGAAGAAATCCTAATTACCTATTATGTAAAAGTTTTCAGTGAATATTTAGTAAAGTTCATTCACTACACCCAGATACTGTGCTTCCTTGATCGGCCTTTTCTGTCTGTATGCGAACATTCACTAACGTATAAAACTCTGTTAACATTCACCCCTCCTCCATCAACCTACTGATCTACGTCTCATTTCACGTTTTTTTTTTTTTTTTGTCTATTCTCCTTAGAAAGATTTCCAAACATCTGTTAATTGTGTCTTCTACTTACTCAAACATGGTATCACGAAGAGCAGTCTACTGGCAACCTCCTTTCTTTTAAGCATAATGTTGGTCATCTTCTTGTGGTTTTAATTAGATCTTGCTCATGCCAACCCTTCACCAGTCAGGTATAAATCATTAGTTTCTGAACCATGTTTGGAACATATTCATATTACTACAGCCTTGGCGCAAGCATCCCTTCCAACTGTTCTGCTGGGCCTCGTGGGCATTGTTGTCGTACGAGTATATCTGTTAACATTGGCGCACGAAGGAGTTCTCCTCAGTTATTAATTTTCTTCCCCTTATTGTTTAGCAACCGTCTCAGCATCCTTCATGATTTATTTAGCTACCATCTCATCAAGAATGTTATTTATCAGAAGTAAACTAACATTTACACAGGGAGTGTTTGTAACAAGACTGTCCATTTTTGGATCTCTCTTTTCTCTTCTCTTCTCTTCTCTTCTCTTCTCTTCTCTTCTCTTCTCTTCTCTTCTCTTCTCTTCTCTTCTCTTCTCTCTCTCTCTCTCTCTCTCTCTCTCTCTCTCTCTCTCTCTCTCTCTCTCTCTCTCTCTCTCTCTCTCTCTCTCTCTCTCTCTCTCTCTCCTTCCTCTTCATATTACTTTACCCTCCATCTCTTTTCTCTCTGTGCTTAACTGCACACATAATCTTCCATATCTTCCTCCTTGACACCTTTCCCTCCACCCACAGCACTAATTCGTCCTCATCTCGCAGCCCGCCGACCAAAACAATATAATGACTAAAGCATGTAAGGGATCCAGCCCAGCTCTTAATAGGCAAGTTAATTATTTTTCCCGAGAACGTAACGGTAGAGAAAGAATCGCGGAACACATCAATAGGAAGATTATATCTCAGTAAATGTGAAAGATGTAACCAATTAGGGCATTTTGTTTGTGTGTTGATATTTATAACTTCGCTTCCTTTAAAACGAATATGCTTCAGGGCACATCACCACCCCTTTCACCAGTAACGCTCCGCAGAACTGATACTGTCTTATTCTTAACAAGACCACTGACACTTTCACAACCAATAGTTAAGAATACAGCTACCGTACGACAACAGTGAGATTATGACCAGCTAAAACAAAAATTTCTTACTACTTCTACTGCTACAACAAGAACAACAACTACTACTACTACTACTACTACTACTACTACTACTACTACTACTACTACTACTACTACTACTACTACTACTACTATTACCACTACTACTACTACTACTACTACTACTACTACCACCACCACTACTATTACCTCTTAAACTCAGTGAAGGATTTCATATATTGATTTCATTAGTGAATAATGTCCTGCAAAGCTTACTCTTTTATGAATACTACTACTAATAATAATGATAATGTTGCTATTAGCGTTGATGTTGCCACTACGTAACATTACTACTATTGATACTACTACTAAGACTACAACAGCTACCACTACTAAGCCGATTACTGCTGCGGCTGCTGTTTTTGTTGCTATTGTTGTTGTTGTTGTTGTTATTGTTGTTACTGCTGCTGCTGATGGTGCTGCTGCAGCTGAAGCTACTTGCACCACCACGGTCGCTACAACCATCACCGCCACCGGTAGTACCAACATCACCACCACCACCACCACCACCACCATTACCAACAATAAAAACAACAATAATAATAAAAACAAAAGCAACAACACACCAACAACGCCAACAAAAGCAGCAGTAGTAGCACTACCACTACCATCGCCATCATCAGCTTCACCAACAGCGGCAGCACCAGCAGCAGCAGACACCACCACCGCCACCACCACCACCACCACCACCACCACCACCACCACCATTGACAGCATCACCAATAACGACAATCACAACAACAGTAGCAGCAGCAGTAAGCAGCAGCACCACCACCACCACCACCACCACCACCACCACCACCACCACTAACGGCAACAACAACAACAACAACAACACAGCCCCCACACCCCGCTGAGGGATGTGGGTCGAGGTGATCCTGAACATCATTAACTCTGGAGAATTGTGCACAATAGGTGGTTGTAATGTGCCGCCTTGGCCCTCTAATTCAGCTCGTGGAATGGTTCAATTATGCTGCAGTTCACAAGATAATTGTCCGAGTGAGAGAGAGAGAGAGAGAGAAAGAGAAAGAGAGAGAGAGAGAGAGAGAGAGAGAGAGAGAGAGAGAGAGAGAGAGAGAGAGAGAGAGAGAGAGAGAGAGTACATAGAACAGTGTGTGGATAGTATTTGTTTTTCTACTTATTCGTTTTATGTCTCTTCTCTGTTTGTTTATCTGCTTTCTCTCTCTCTCTCTCTCTCTCTCTCTCTCTCTCTCTCTCTCTCTCTCTCTCTCTCTCTCTCTCTCTCTCTCTCTCTCTCTCTCTCTCTCTCATACACTCACGCGTGATCTGTTCCTCTGGCATTCTGTCCTTTAGTGTTGCGTCCATGACCTTCGCGTCGCTCAACGCAGTAAAAATAGTGCGTGTGAAAAAGATTACATAAAAAAAATATGTTGGTGCTTGTGAGGGAAAGCGTCAGTAGCGTGGACAACACTACGTATATTTTGAAAAATCCATCGGTCTATTAATCAATCAATCGACCAAGCAACTATCTCTCTCTCTCTCTCTCTCTCTCTCTCTCTCTCTCTCTCTCTCTCTCTCTCTCTCTCTCTCTCTCTCTCTCTCTCTCTCTCTCTCTCTCTCTCTCTCTTTACACTCATGTGTGCAGTACGTAGGTGTAGAGAGATATGCTGAGTGTGTGTGGTGTGTGTGTGTGTGTGTGTGTGTGTATATATATATATATATATATATATATATATATATATATATATATATATATATATATATATATATATATATATATATATATATATATATATATATATAGAGAGAGAGAGAGAGAGAGAGAGAGAGAGAGAGAGAGAGAGAGAGAGAGAGAGAGAGAGAGAGAGAGAGAGAGAGAGAGAGAGAGAGAGAGATTGTCAGTGTTATGTAGGCATAATCGTACATTCGACTTTCTTATGTAGTTTCAAAGGTCGTGTGGTTGAACTCTCCCTACTTCGTGGTGTCCAGGAGTAGAGGCGGCTATCAGAGAGTAGTACATAGACATTCCATCCCCTCAAACCTTATGGCCTTTATGTTTCTGTCCGAAATATTACGATTTTTTTTTTTCAAATTGCTTAAAACTCTCATGAATAAGAAATTTCAAAGTCTTATCAAATTCTTTTCTTTTGACTTCTGGCTTATAGCCAGAAATATCTCCATCTACTTCTATTCTTCATCTTTCCCTCCTCTGTTTCATCCAGACTACTCCGCTGCTACCTCTCCTGCCTCCAGAGCTGAAGTCTTCTCTCACATCTTTCCTTACAAGTCCACACTGGATGATTTAAAGTTCGTTACTGCTTCACTTCCTCCCTCTGACCATATTATGCCTGTTATTGCTTTCTGTGCTCTCTAGTCTTGATCCTTGAAAGGCTTATGGCCCGGATGAAGTTCTCTCCTCCGTTTTCGCTCCTTATCTAGTCAAACTTTTCCGATTCGTTCCTGCTGAAATGTTAACAACATTCACTCCAAGAAAGGTAACTGCTCTAATCTCTCAGACATCCGACCTGTAATCTTAATACTCTGTGTTCCTAAAACTTTTGAGGTTATCCCTTAATAGGAAGATTTTAAAGCATGTACGTATTAGCTCATTAAATCTTCTTTTATATCGTCAGTATGGACTTCGTAAAGGGCAATCCACCGTCGATCTCTTAACTTCTCCCTACTGAAAATTGATCATCCTTTCGGTGAACCCCTTAACTTCTGAGTTTTCCATAGTTTCTGTTAGGGGTAAGACAGACTTTCTCTCTCTCTCTCTCTCTCTCTCTCTCTCTCTCTCTCTCTCTCTCTCTCTCTCTCTCTCTCTCTCTCTCTCTCTCTCTCTCTCTCTCTCTCTCTCTCTCTCTCTCTCTCTCTCTCAATGCCTTAAAGCTCACTTCCTTCATTTATATACTGATGGATTCTTTAACGGCGTTAGGGTGGAAGGAGTGTCGGCTCACACAACCTCCTGTCTAATGAGTGCTCAAGCAAGATTGAATAAATATCAAACCAAACTCAAAGTAGGAAACTCAAAAGACTGAAAGTAGTGGAAACGCTAGTAAGATAAATCATTATTAACAAAACGGCGAAATTTTGTGTGGAGATTGCGGTGAAATAGTAGAGAATGGAATAAAATAAGCTCCCTCGAGGCTGCGGGAGGAGGAAGGAAGGCATGCAGTTAGAAATTTCAAAAGAACAGGAAAAATGAGAGTAACACTAGAAGATAGCAGAGATGAAAAAAGGCTGTGACGAGTGAGAGATATAAGACTGTCTGTTCTAGGAAAGGAGTCGATGAGACGAAAACTTTTGACTTCACCCTGTTTAGGACGGTATAAGTTGAATCTCCCTACATATAGGAGCAGTATTCCACACATGAACGGTTTAAGTACCTGTATAGTGTTAGCAATCAAAAGGCAGCGAAAAGTATTTGAAGGAAAGACACAGAACACTCAATTCATGGAAGCTGTTATACCAAGAGAAGAGGTGTGAAATTTCCAGTTGATATTTTTAGTGAAGATTTTAAATATTAAGTGTAGAAAAGAGGGATAGCTGAATGTCAATGAAGAGGAGTGAATAGTTACCTGGAAGGCTGTGTCGAGCAGATAGATGAAGGAATTTTTCTAGATTAGTTTTGAAGCATTGAACAACACAAGATTTTACCTTCCCCATTTCGAAAATTATAGAAAACTCTTGAGTTAGGCTTTCTCTGGTTTCTCTGCATGATCTGTTTAATTCCTGCCGAGCTGGATGTCTGGCTGGCAAATGACGTTGAAAAATACTGCATAGAGTCATCAGCGTAAGCTTAGATAGGACAATGAGTTCGAATGAGATGGTTTATGAACCACCAGTACTTATAATATTGCATTTATTATGTTAAAAGACGTTGGCCAATTCTCACACTAATCTGGTAGTTTGTAAAGACTTTTTGCTGCTCGGGAACCCTATAGTTACTTGATTGCAGTCACTTAGCGCTAACTCCCGCTGCAAGGATCGCCCCATCATTACCACGAGTCAGTTAAACACTATTTGTCTATCCTTTGTTCTCTTTGATATTGTTTCAAGAAAGACAGTAAGGAAATAAATATTCATATAAAGAAATAAATAATTACATGAATTATTAATATACAAAAATTATATTTGTTGTTTAGTACGAAAGGAAGAATTCAGTAAATGATTATATGA
>NC_087171.1:5103266-5105766 GCF_035594125.1 Scylla paramamosain | reverse complement strand
GAACGCCTGACTTCTGATCTTTCTAAAATTTCTGATTGGGGCAGGGCAAACTTGGTATTGTTCAATGCCTCAAAAACTCAATTCCTCCATCTATCAACTCGACACAATCTTCCAGACAACTATCCCCTCTTCTTCAATGACACTCAACTGTCCCCCTCTTCTACACTGAACATCCTCGGTCTGTCCTTTACATATAATCTGAACTGGAAACTTCACATCTCATCTCTAGCTAAAACAGCTTCTATGAAGTTAGGTGTTCTGAGACGTCTCCGCCAGTTTTTCTCACCCCCCCAGCTGCTCTGTACAAGGGCCTTGTCCGTCCATGTATGGAGTATGCTTCACATGTCTGGGGGGGTTCCACTCATACTGCTCTTCTAGACAGGGTGGAATCAAAAGCTTTTCGTCTCATCAACTCCTCTCCTCTGACTGACTGTCTTTAGCCCCTCTCTCACCGCCGCAATGTTGCATATCTAGCTGTCTTCTACCGCTATTTTCATGCCAACTGCTCTTCTGATCTTGCTAACTGCATGCCTCCCCTCCTTCCGCGGCCTCGCTGCACAAGACTTTCTTCTTTCTCTCACCCCTATTCTGTCCACCTCTCTAACGCAAGAGTTAACCAGTATTCTCAATCATTCATCCCTTTCTCTGGTAAACTCTGGAACTCCTTGCCTGCTTCTGTATTTCCACCTTCCTATGACTTGAATTCCTTCAAGAGGGAGGTTTCAAGACACTTATCCACCAATTTTTGACCACTGCTTTGACCCTTTTAAGGGACTGGCATTTCAGTGGGCATTTTTTTTATTAGATTTTTGTTGCCCTTGGCCAGTATCCTTCCTACATAAAAAAAAAAAAAAAAAGGGAGGCTGTGGGAGGAAGAGAGGCATGCAGTTAGCAACGTCAGAAGACCAGTTAGCATGAAAATAGCGGTAGAAGATAGCAAGAGATGCAACATTGCGGCAATGAGAAAGAGGCTGAAGACAGAGGAGAGGAGTTGATGAGACGAAAACGTTTTGATTCCACCCTGTCTAGAAGAGCGATATGAGTGAAGCATACTCCATACATGGACGATAAGGCCATAAGGTGAGAAAAACTGGCGGAGACGTCTCAGAACACCTAACGTCATAGAAGCTGTTTTAGCTAGAGATGAGATGTGAAGTTTCTAGTTTAGATTATAAGTAACGGACAGTCCGTGGATGTTCAGCGTACAAAATGGGGACGGCTGAGTGTCATTGAAGAAGAGGAGATATTGTCTGGAAGGTTGTGTCGAGTTGATAGATGGAGGAATTTAGTTTTTGAGGCATTGAACAATACTAAGTTTGCTCTGCCCAATCAGAAATTTTAGAAAGATCAGAAGTCAGGCGTTCTGTGGCTTCCCTGCGTGAAATGTTTACTTCCTGAAGCGTTGGATGTCTATGAAAAGACGTGGAAAAGTGCAGGGTGGTATCATCAGCGTAGGAATGGATAGGACAAGAAGTTTGATTTAGAAGGTCACTGATTAATAAGAAAAGAGTGGGTGACAGGACAGAAGCCTGAGGAACACCACTTTTAATAGATTTAGGAGAAGAACAATGACCGTCTACCACAGCAGCAATAGAACGGTCAGAAAGGAAATTTGAGGTGAAGTTACAGAGAGAAGGATAGAAATCGTAGGAGGGTAGTTTGGAAATCAAAGCTTTGTGCCAGACTTTATCAAAAGCTTTTGATATTTTTAAGGCAACAGCAAAAGTTTCACCAAAATCTCTAAAAGAGGATGACCAAGACTCAATATCGAAAGCCAGAAGATCACCAATAGAGCGGCCTTGACGGAACCCTTACTGGCTATTAGACAGAAGGTTGTGAAGTGATAGATGTTTAAGAATCTTCCTGTTGAAGATAGATTAAAAAACATTAAATAGGTAGGAAATTAAAGCAATGGGACGGTAGTTTGAGGATCATAACGGTCACCCTTTTTAGGAACAGGCTGAATGTAGGCAAACTTCCAGCAAGAAGGAAAGATAGATGTTGACAGAGTTGAACGAGTTTGATTAGGCAAGGTGCAAGCACAGAGGCGCAGTTTCGGAGAACAATAGGAGGGACCCCATCAGGTCCATAAACCGTCCAAGGGTTAAGAGGATCCTGAAGAGAGATTGGAGCGATAGGACAAGATACAGATATGAAATTGTGATCGGAGGAGCCCAAAGGAGAAGATGGGGTAACAGCATAAGCAGAAGGATTAGAAGTAAAAAAATGTTGGGCATATCTCCAAGACGGTCAGGAATACGAGTAGGGTGTTGCACCAATTGCTCTAGGTCGTGGAGGATAGCAAAGTTAAAGGCTAGTTCTCCAGGATGGTCAGTGAAGAGAAAGGACAGCCAAAGCTGATGGTGAACTTTGAAATCTCCAAGAATGGAGATTTCCGCAAAAGGGAAGAGAGTCATATTTTTTCCACTTTGAAAGTTAAGTTGTCAAGGAATTTCTTATTGTCAGAGGAGTTAAGTGAGAGGTATACAGCACAGATAAG
>NC_087171.1:5085766-5100766 GCF_035594125.1 Scylla paramamosain | reverse complement strand
ATATATATATATATATATATATATATATATATATATATATATATATATATATATATATATATATATATATATATATATATATATATATATATATATATATATATATATATATATATATATATATATATATATATATATAAACCCTTTCATATAATGCAGAGAAAACCCTCTCACCACGGTGTTCTTTGCACGAACCCTAACCTCTCATGACATGCAGAGAGGTAATGTTCCATAATTTCGGTTAAAAGCAAAGTTGAGACAGAAGCTTTTTGCCTCATGAACTTCCTTCTAATATCTCACACTCCAGTGTTGTATCTCGTGCTATATTCTACTTTTATATCTATGGTTACAGCTCTTCTGAACCTGCATGGCACTCTCTCCCATAGGCAAGCTCGCTCCACAAGACTTATTCTCAACCATATTGTGTCTACCTCACTGATTTAAGAGTTAACCTCCACGCGCCTGGCCCTTTGGCCTTATTAGTAAACTTTGGGACACCACTTCTTTCCGTTATACGTCCCTTCGACTTGAACAGTTTCAAGAGACGAGTGTCTAACCATCTCCGGCACTGAATACTAAGTGGGCCTTTCGGTTTGCCTTTTTTTTTTTTTCGTACAGTTGTTTTGGAACGACATTTTATCGGGGTTTTCCTTCCGTGCTATCGGCCTCTTTCAACCGTAAAATGAAATAAGTTGAAAAGAAGAAGAACACAGCAGCTTTTCAACTTTGTTTTCATCCTCTGACACTGTGGAGCTTTTATTTATTTTTTTCTTTTGCTTTGATATATGTAACTAATTCCTGAGCTTACATTATTAAAAAAAAAAATTGCATACTTTTTTATCACTTGAACATTAAACAAGTTGTAATGCATTCCAGACTTTCATTATCAGTAACATGCTTGTGACTCAGATTCCTGTTGTCTTTTTCTTCACCGTCTTTTTAATGCTAATAACATGACAGGTAGTAATGCAGGTATGTGACTCCCTTCTTCAACATAAAAGATATCTTGACTTTAGTATTAATATAAATTCTAGCAATCTTTCATTTTCGCAACGTAATATATTAATTAGCACATTTTACTCATTCTATCACTGAAATTTGGTCATAGTTGAGTGGTGCAATGACTGACTTCCCCTCCGTTTGCAGACAACTTTTGATCGTCTTACTATACCTTTGCATTGTTCATTGATAGTATTGGGTCATATGTTTTTGTTTACACCGTGTCATTAACATCAGCAGCACTACATTCTGTTACAACGCCTAACGTGAAGAAAGTATTTTTTTGAAGTTCTCTTCTGTTCTCTGGAAAGCCACTGACTGTTCGGTGGATGACCACGACATAGGACTAGCGTGTTCCACAGGCTCATCAAAGTACTCATCTTCCGGCAGGGTTCAGCGATCCTTACTGCATGTTGGGCATCCAGCCAGCCGTCCAGGTTGGACTGCCTGGATCTCCAAGGGACGTTTATAATCTGGCACAGGGTTCGCCACCACCAGATTCTCCAAGAAATCGGCACTTTAGCGGAGTAAGTCTCTTCGATTAAACTAAGTATTTTGTGTTGTTCTAGAGACGTGATGATCATACGTGTGTGTGCGTGCGTGCGTGCATGCGTGCGTTCGTGCGTGCGTGCGTGCGTGCGTGCGTGCGTGCGTGCGTGCGTGCGTGCGTACGTGCGTGCGTGCGTGCGTGCGTGTGTGTGTGTGTGTGTGTGTGTGTGTGTGTGTGTGTGTGTGTGATAAGAGTGACAGTGTTGATGTATAGCAAAAGTGTGGTCAGAGTTCCTTTGTTTTGGAAAACTTGGATTAGACTGACGTTGTTGTTTAAAGAAGAGTGTGATTAGAATGACAGTGTTGATACGATATGTTGATCGTATGTTACAGAATGGTGCGATCACTGTGGCAGTGTTTCTATCATAGGAGAGTGTGGTTAGTGTTTCTTTGTCACAGGGATCGCGGAGCTCGGTGGAGGTGGAAGCAGACAGTGACGGGGACAAAAGCAGCAGCTGTGAAAGCCCAAAGTCCCTTGCTAAGGAGAGTCTCCGGAAGCATCACAGGTAAGTTCTGTCTTCATTCAAATTATTGTTTCCATATAGTGCTTGCCAAAAATATACCAATAACTATTTATTTATGATAGTATTTTGACTCTTAAACGACAGTAGTTTGATCTGAAAGTGATGAAATGATGAAATCCGTTCCCTAATTATCTTATTATTTAACAAGACTAGTGTCAAAGGATGCGATCGTAAAAATGGTGGTTTATTATGTAAATATCATTTAATAGTTTCTCAGTGAGATCACATTGGTATTCATAACCTGTTTCACCACTAACCCGCTTAATCAAATATCTTTTCATATATATATATATATATATATATATATATATATATATATATATATATATATATATATATATATATATATATATATATGCCTCCTACAAAAATGGGAATAGGTGCAGAAGTCACATCTTGGGGGTTTCTCGTTTGTTTTATGTAGAGAGACTGGATAGAGGGTGCACTTGCCTAGCAGTGTAGTATTGATAACCCTCTAGCCGGCTGTGGTACCCTTAACTTATTTAACCCGATCAGAGAGGCGCCCACCAATCAGGTACAAATACATCTGTCACGTAGTTCAGGAGAAAAGGGTGAGGAGGTGATAACAGGTGAAAGGTGTCAGTCACAATGTTTCCCCAGGGAAAAGACACCCTTAGGGAAGCCAACTGAGGTATGTATAGACGAGGAGCGCCCACAACATTAAAAAAAAAAAGAGAGAGAGTGAGAGAGAGACTGCCAGAGTGCTAATCCCCTAAGAAAAGTCAAAAGGATTATCGAAAGACGGAGCACAAATGTCTTCAAACCTTACACTTGAAAGAGTTAAAGTCATAAGAAGAAGGAAATACAGAAGCATGTAGGGAGTTCCAGAGTTTACCAGAAAACGGAATGAATGATTGAGAGTACTCATATTATTCACTCATGCATTAGAGAGGTGGACAGAATAGTGGTAAGAGAAAGAAGAAAGTCTTGTGCAGCGAGGGGGCGGGAGGAGGGAAGTCATGCAGTTAGGAAGACCAGAAGAGCAGTCAGCGTGAAAACAGCGGTAGAAGATAGCAGGAGATGCAACATTGCGGCGATGAGAGAGGGGCTGAAGACAGTTAGAGGAGAGGAGTTGATAAGACGAAAAGCTTTTGATTCCACCTTGTCTAAAAGAGGTTTATGAGTGAAACCCCTCCTTACATGTGAAGCATACTCCATACATGGACGGATAAGGTCCCTGTGCAGAGTTAGCAGCTGGGAAGGTGAGAAAAACTGGCACGTACGACTCAGAACGCCTAACTTCATAGAAGCTGTTTTAGTTAGAGATGAGATGTGAAGTTTCCAGTTTAGATTATAAGTAAAGGACAGACCGAGAATGTTCAGTATAGAAGAGGAGGACAGTTGAGAGTCATTGAAAAAGATAGGATAGTTGTCTGGAAGACAACAAAAATGAGTTTTTGAGGCATTGAACAATAGTAAGTTTTCTCTACTCCAATCAGAAATTTTAGAGAGATCAGAAGTCAGGCGTTCTGTGGTTTCCCTGCGTGAAGTGTTTATCTCCTGAAGGATTGAACGTCTACAAAAAGGCGTTGAAAAGTGCAGGGTAGTATTATCAGTGTAGGAGTGGTTAGGACAAGAAGTTTGGTTTAGATCATTGATGAATATAATAAGAAGAAAGTGGGTGGCAGGACAGAACCCTGAGGAACACCACTGTTAATAGATTTAGGAGAAGAACAGTGACCGTCTACCACAGCAGCAATAGAACGGTCAGAAAGGAAACTTGAGATGGAGTTCCAGAGAGAACTCCATCTTAAATCAAATCTTAAATCAAAGCTTTGTGCCAGACTCTATCAAAAGCTTTTGATATTTTTAAGGCAACAGCAAAAGTTTCACCAAAATCCCTAAAAGAGGATGACCAAGACTTAGTAAGGAAAGCCTGAAGATCTCCAGTAGAGCGGCTTGAACGGAACCCATACTGGCAATCAGATAGAAGGTTGTGAAGTGATAGATGTTTAAAAATCTTCCTGTTGAGGATAGATGCAAAAACTTTTAGAGAGGCAGAAATTAAAGCAATGGGATGGTAGTTTGAGGGATTAGCAAAGGTTTGGACAATGGTCTTTTTATGAGATGGCAGGGGTGCCATCAGGTTGAAATATAGGAAGGAAAAATGAAAAAAACAAGTTATTCGAGATATTTTTGGTTAGGTACCAGAAATCACGAGGGGAGTTAGCTCTTGAAAGATTTTGACACTTTCAATTAATGAAGGAGCTTTTGGATAGTTGAAGAACAGACTTGTCATGGTTCTGGGCAAAAATATAAAGTGCATGAGATTCTGGTGATGGAAAGCTCAAGTACCGTTTGTGGGCCACCTCTCTATCATGTATAGCACGAGAACAGGCTGTGTTAAACCAAGGTTTGGAAGGTTTAGGTTAAGAGAAAGCTTGAGGAAGGTACGCCTCCATGCCAGACACTATCACCTTTGTTATGCACTTAGCACACAGAGAAGGGTTTCTGAGACGGAGGCAGTACTCATTCCATGGATTGGAACGACAGGACAAGTTACATATATGAGGTTGTGATCAGAGAAACGGAAGGGAGATAAGAGTGACAGCATATGGAGAAGGATTATAGGTAAAAAAAAAATGTTGGGCGTATCTCCAAGACGGCCAGGAGTACGAGTAGGGTGTTGCAGTAATTGCTGCTCCAATTCTGTCTATCAGTATTTACCTTTCCTTCTTGCTGGAAGTTTTACATTCACCCTGTCCCAAAAAAAAGGGCGATCACCCTAAGTCTTCAGATTAGGTTATCAATCTCTTGTTATAATTTCCCGTCTTTCTCAAGTTTTTAATGCATCTTCAACAGAGGAAGATTCTTAAACAATAACCATTTCACAACTTTTTATCTGATCGGAATTATGGTGTGACTGTTCTACTTGTTATCTTCTAGCCATCCTGACTGAATCTTGGTCATTATCTTTTAGGAATTCTGGTGAAACTCGCTATTGCTTTAGACATGAAAAGCATTTGAGGATTTGATGATAGCTTTTAATTTCCAAACTAATCTCCTACAGCATCTCTTCTTTCTGTAATTTCATCTTAAGTTTTCTTTCAGACCGTTCTGTTGTTGCCGTGGCATATTAACAGTGGTGTGTGTGTATGAAGTGTGAGAGTGTCATCCACTCTTTTTCTATTATTCTTCATTGATTATCTATATCAAACTTATTGTTTTGTCCGCTTCTACGCTGATGATACCACTCTGAACGTTTCCACGTGTTTTTCCTAGACACCCAACCCTTCATGAATTGAACAATTAACGCAGGCAAACCACATGATGCTTGATTTTTTTTTTTTTTTTTCTATAAAAAAAATCAATAGTCACTAAGCAAACTCCTTGCTCAATTCCTCAAAAATTAAACTCCTTCATCAGTCAACACGGCATAATCTTCCACATAACTATCCACTCTTCTTCAGTAACAGTCAACTGTTCCCCTCTTCTACACTTAACATCGTCGGTCTATCCTTTACAAATCATCTAAACTACAAACTTCACATCTCGTCTCTTGCTAAAACAGCCGTCTCCTCCATTAATTTATCCCCCAAACTGATAACCCTGTGCACGGGCCATACCCACCCATGTATGGAGAATGCTTCTGACATATGAGTGAGTGTGAGGGAAACCAGCTGTATTCGAGTGCACTGTCGACTGGGCGAGGAGGTGCCCGGTGTCCAAGACAGGAAAGTCAGCTTCACTATGTTGATCCAATTTCTATTTTATCCTTAAAGAAGGAAACTTAGTAACGTACATTTGTATGTCAGTGGCTGCTGCATGCCTTGCGCCTTCCCGATTCTTCACCTCCGAATAAAAGACAAATTCTCCAAGGCTGTGCGTGGCGCGTCTCACTGAGGCTTGATGCATCTCCTGGAACCCCAGAAGAGATTAAGTTTTATTGCAGTTATTATCATCAGTGAGGGTTCAGATAATTTCACATAATTTCTGCCGTTTCTGTGACTGGTGATGGTGCTGGTCTTCAACCTGCACCACTTCGCGAACATAGAAACCACCTCCAGCACAACAACAGTAAGACGAATAGTAATACTTACAACATTTGTGAACATAACAACAACAACAACAACAACAACAACAACAACAACAACAACAACAGTAATAAGAACAATAACTGCAGCAACAGCAGAACCACCACCACCACCTCCACCATCATCAATAACAACAGCAGCAATAACAAGAAACTACTACTACTACTACTAATACTAATACTAATACTACTAATACTACTATTTTACAACAAATACATCAGTGTCGACGACAATGACAACAACAACAACAACAACAGAAACAACAACAACAACAACAACAACAACAACAGTAATAATGGTAATATCAAAACGATAACTGTCACAACTTCACCTATAATGACTACATCTGTAACCTCAGCATCAGCAACAGCAGCAACATCGGTAACAATATCAGCCACGACAAAGACGACAGCAACACACGTTCTGTCCTGACAACAAAGGCAATTAACGTCAGGCTGCGTGTCAGACCTTTCCGGTAACCATGATTTGTGGACACATCCGAGGGGGCCTTGAGCAGGGAAGGCAACCAAAACTAACCGGTACATTTCTCTTAGTTGGAATGTCATGCAATTACGCCCTTATATGATTTTTTTTTTTTTTTCCATTCTTGATCATACATTTAATTTCTGATCATCCTCTTAACTAGATTTTATAGCATATAACCTACTGCGCCACTGAGGTTCTTCATGCTTCCGATGCCATACAATACGTGCATATGATATCTGTCGATCGTATTTCTCTGGTCAGGTGTTTTGTAGTAGGATTTGTTTTATATTCATTCCTCCAGTCTGTTGTGAGATCATGTGGTGTGCGTATGTGCTGGTCTTTATTTTTTTATTCGATTAAATATTTTCGTGCAGGTCACAATCTTTATTTATTTATTTATCTGTCCACGTGTCTTTTTCATTTGTTTATCCATTTACCTATTTGTCGATCTAATGTAATGACTGAAAGCTGCTGTGAGAATTTTTCCGTATCATACACTTAACCTTAACTTTAGTTACAACAGAATAAGTATAATATTTTTTTGTAAATACATCGGTTTAGGTTATGATAAATTTATATTATGGATCATATAAATGACAGTGATATTACTTTCATGTCACACTAATGTAGTATCTCACTATTTATTAACTAAAGAGCAAGACGCTAACTCTCCCTTAAACAACATAACTTTGAATAAGACACGATGTTAAAGAATACCTAGCCGGGACACTCACCTAGACCTGCCGGTGATGCACTATGTGAGAGGTAGGAGTGAGAACTAATTAAACCCAAGGTAAAGCTAAATATACTAAGTATTAAATTTAGATATTACAAAATGGACAAAATGTTTGACAATTATGCAAGTTGTTAGAACAGTTGAGCAGAATAATGCCTGCAAGCACCAAAGGCCACAGAGGGTCATAGAAATCATCATTGCGAAAGTTTTCTCGAGCAGGTATAATACAGTCAGAGGGGAGCGTGAATAAGGAACAAGCCCTGAATTGTGTCGGATGGAGTTGTTAGCAAAGGTCTGAGAGAAGAGTTCAGCTTTAAACGTAGAGAGGGCAGTGGGGTCATCTGGCTGAAATAGATCAGGGGAAGATGAAGATTATTATTATTATTATTATTTATTTATTTATTTTTATTTATTTTTTTTTTTTTGAGATAAGGACTCACATAACATTCCTCAAAGTTCATATTTTTTTTTTCTCCAAAGCCGCCTTATTTTGCGAAGAAATAGATGAAATACCGTCAAAGGCTTTCCTTTAAAGTAATAGACAATGAATGATAATATTGATAATCAGTACACCTACAAATATCTCCAGTGTAAGTTATTGAATATATGTGATTAGCTTATACCAAACTTTGGTTAGCCCATATTTTGGCAGCACTTCTGGTCTCGCCACAGAATGGAAGTAAATGGACCGGAATCTATACGAGTAAAAGTGATGAAAAAGACTCTCCCTTTGGTGGGTTAAAATATCTTGACGCAACAGTTCCTGGAAAGCCGTAAATTTCGTAGTCATGAGATAAAACGGTTTAAATACAAAAAGGAAATTATTAAAGGGAACGGAAACAATTTTTCTATTTATTTATTTATTTATTTATGTATTTATTTATTTATTTATTTATTTATTTATTATTATTATTATTATTATTATTATTATTATTATTATTATTATTATTATTATTCTTTCTCTCTTTATTTTATTTATTTATTTATTTATTTATTTATTTACAAAGACCATAAAAATGGTTGTATGACACGATATCAGATTCGAGGATATTGGAAAAACTATTTCGCAAATAACTCTGTAACTGAGATAAGCAAACTTAGTAAGAACGTGTTAAATGCACGTAACTTAGACAGTCTCACGAGGAGGTTGCATCAATTTATGGATGATGATGGTAGATTGTGAGTTTCAGATGTTGTGAAGCTCCCTTATGTAAGTCTCACTATTTTCTCATGTTCTTATGTCCTTATGATGACGAGTGATATAACTTTTGATCAGAAACTTCGAAATTTATTTGATACAACGCCTAACTAGTGAGCCATGGCTCCCTGTGGTTCTGGCTCTAGTACGAGTATCTCTGCGGGCTGGTCTCTACAAACGTCTCATCACCAGGAATTAGTTTGCCACTGAGTCTCCATCCGTAAAATTAGCACAGCATGACAAAAACGTGATTTTTGTGAGTGATATATATATATATATATATATATATATATATATATATATATATATATATATATATATATATATATATATATATATATATATATATATATATTATTTATTTATTTTTTTTTTTTTAATCAATTTTTTTTTTTTTTCACCTAGCTTTATTAAGATTGAACCCATTATTTGTTGTACTATCCTGATTACTAACCGCGATCATTTTACTTATGCCACTCTTGCTATATCCTCTTCAACACTAATGGATCTCTAGGCATCAAATCCCCTCTTAACCTGCGCCTAAGTAATATAAGTTTAAAAGGTTCAGTCTTCTCTCGTTAGGAATATTTTTCATACCTTGTATCTCTTGTATTCTCGTTTGTACTGATTGTAATGGACTGTCCTGCAATATGTATCCAGGACTGCACAGAATAATCTAGATGAGGACTGACCAATGCCAGATATAACTTTGATATTTGCTTTGGGACTTCCACTTTTAACACTCCTAAAGATTAATCCTAATACACGACTTGCTTTATTTCTCGCCTCTATGCATTATTTTCTCAGGCGGAGATCATAGCTGACTACAACTCCGAAACCTTTCTCATTCTCTGATATTACCAGTCTCGTTCTTTATTGTGCACATACTGTGTGGATTCCCTCTACCTACACTAAGTGTTTTATATTTGGTAATATTTTATTGTATTTGTTATTATCTGTCCATTCGTTCATGTTTTCTTGGTCTGTCTGCATCCAAATCCGACCTAATTAATCTACCTCTCCGTGTCATCCGCAAATTTACTAACATCAGTACTAATCCCACCAAGTGACTATCTAGGATCATTAATGTATATTAAGAATAATGATGGCCCTAAAACGCATCCCTGTGGCACCCCGCTAATTACTTGACTCACTCTGACTTAGTGCCATTAATTGTAACTCTGTCACCTGTTTTATAACTATGACTTTATCGAGCCTAAAACTTTCCCATCTGTCCCATGCGTACCTTTTCGAACGTCTTACTAAAGACCTCGTGTATTATTTCGTAATTGTCCCTTCAACAAAAAAAATTCATCAGGTTCGTGAGACATAATTCCCCTTCGTGAAGCCATGCTGTGAATCCTTTAGCAACCTACATGTTTGTTTGAATTATTCCTGATGTTCCTCCGTTATTTTACCTACAACTGAAATTGAGATGACTGGCCGATAGTTCGACATTAACGATTTATCTCCTTTCATGAAAGATGGGCACTACAATCGCTTGCCTTCACATCACAGGCACCTCTCCTGAATGTAATGATTTCCCTAAAGATATTAACCAGCGGCTCACTAATGACATCTCAGCTGATTCACGTCCGTATGAAGTTCCCTAGCGTGTGAGGGTTTCTCGTCACAGCAACTACCATGTTCCTTTGTGACGTTCATCATCATGCTTCCGCCTTTCACTTCGCCTCGTGATTTCGAACTCTAGCACTTCTGTTCTTCCTACTCCAAATGTTGAATGATACTCTCGTCCTTTCATTGCTAATATTGGCAATCCGTGGAACACGTTTCGAGTCTCAGTGTATTTATTATGTGTACCCTCAAAGCATTGCAACCCGTCATATAGCTGCTCTTGCATCCAGCAAATTTTAATATGCCATAAAGTTGCCTGTCATCTCCGCAAGTGAAGTTATAAAATGTAAGCTTTTTAAATTTCTAGACATGTTCTAGTCAAAAGTGAAACGAGACAATCTTGCAATATGAATCAGTAGAACGGACAAGACAGGTGTTATGTTCATCGTTTTTTGTTTTAGTCTAAACTAATGTTTTGATTACAATGAACTGTAGTAACTTCATAAATATTGCTTGTTACTAGCGGATAAAGCGAGTGATGACATGAGATGTGGCACTATTGCATTACCAACACAAGCCTCAGCACGTTTGTTCGAATGTATACTTTCACACTGCTCATTCAAGATCTCTATTTTCTTGCTTGACTCGTGTATTGCAGGTGTGCCTGAGTGCAGCTCCCACTCATGATTGATACTTCAAACTGAACCTGAAACTTTTTTTCCTAAAGTTTTGTTTTTCTCTTGCATCGTTATGAAATACTGCTTAAAGGCATTTTAGTGTCGGGGAATCTTTTTCCCTCACACATCATTCTTTTTGTCAGTGTAACAACTCGTGCCAAGCTCGCTCATTGTATTCGTCAAAAACCAATTGCATTCACCTTCCCACAATACGACTGTGTATCATCCTCATAGTATTCCCTTACCGTTCTCTCTCTCTCTCTCTCTCTCTCTCTCTCTCTCTCTCTCTCTCTCTCTCTCTCTCTCTCTCTCTCTCTCTCTCTCTCTCTCTCTCTCTCTCTCTCTCTCTCTCTCCATCCCCATCAAAAATCTCCTTTTGCTCAACTTGTTTTCACGAGCTTCAAGGTGTTTGTGTGTGCGTGTCTCCCTCAAGCATGGCAAGGTTGAATTTGGACTGTCTTAAGACCCCCGACGCTAAACAGGACAGTCCCAGGGAAAAATTAAAGAAGAGACCAAGGTAAGAAAATGACCAGTCAAGAGTGATCCAGTTGAATCCTCCCTCAGGTGAAGGACGGATCTGGCCAGGTCAGTTCATAAGAAGTGCGGCGGCAGTAGCTTGAACGATCAACAGAATATATGTTCCCCAAGTCTCCTACTTCCTATGCTAGTATTATATTATACCGTGCTGAGTATCGATGTATTTAATGCTTCCGCTCTCTCCCTCTCCCCTCCTCCCCCGGCTCTCTCTCTCTCTCTCTCTCTCTCTCTCTCTCTCTCTCTCTCTCTCTCTCTCTCTCTCTCTCTCTCTCTCTCTCTCTCTCTCTCTCTCTCTCTCTCTCTCTCTCTCTCTCTCTCTCTCTCTCTCTCTCGATGTAAGTAGGAAGACGATGAGATATTTTGTGTGTAGCAGCTAAAAGGAGTGTTTTTTTTTTTTTTTTTTTTTTTTTTTTTTTTTTTTTTTTTTTAAGGTCTGAGTGACAGCATGAGTGAGTGACTGACCTGGCCAGGCCGCCCCCACACGGTAGGGTAGCGCTGTAGCAGTAGCAGCAGAAAGTGGATAGTCGAGAACCGCTGTGCCTGATCCAAAAGCATCCCCCCACCACATCGCCACAACTGCTATTGCTTCTGTCACCCACACGGCTACCATTGACCGTCACTACTAACTACTAACCTCCCCCCACAATCTGCCCCCACCCGCGTTACCACTGCGGCCATACCTGTTTGTCTTGCTTATGGAAATATTGACGCGTAGTTTTTTTACTCTGTTGCTTCCTGCTTCAACTCACAAATCGCATCGAGGAAACGGGGTCTCCAGGTTGCTGCATCGATAGGGCCTGGGCAATACAAAACTGTTTCCGAGGTGAGACTTGCTGGCGTTTAGGGTCCGTCAGGGAGTCACTGCTGCCTTATGACTGGCTTGTGGTTACTGTACTCGATGTGTGTGTGTGTGTGTGTGTGTGTGTGTGTGTGTGTGTGTGTGTGTGTGTGTGTGTGTGTGTGTGTGTGTGTGTGTGCAAACACAAACTTTCAGCAGTAAAAGTTTTTATTCTCTTACGTTTCATTGCTTATGTGGTTATTGGTTTTGAAATTTTCATGAAGGTGCTTTGTGTGCAACGCCGGTGATGCACACACAGTAATATACTCGTATATATGTAATGTCTTGCTCCTCAACGGAAGACAAATCCTAGCAAACTGATAGAGGATAGGAGTGGGTGATTAAACCAATAACTGAGTTTTATCACTACATGAGCGCATACCGCAAGGACCGCTTCTCCTGGCTTGGCCCCCGGATGCCTCAACTCCAGGAATCTGTCTTCACGAAAACACCCTACACGTCTTAATTCATGATTCTTTTCACTATAAATTAAATGGTTCATTCAGACAGCTTTGCCTACGTATCCTACAGGGATCTCTGAAGCACATGTAGCACGACTAACAGGATTAACCCCGGGAAGTAATGTCACACAGCTATATATTATGTAAATTAGCGTCTATTAAAGTTAATAATTCTCAATTCAGTTTTATGTAAGACTTAATGTATGTGTTTAAGTATTACCAAACCAAATAACGAAGACCAAAAACCAGAGGTGTTGGTTTGCTTTTAACGCAAAATGTTGCTTAGTAAGTGTAATTGTATGAACCCACACTAGGACTACAAAAATTGTATAAAATAGAGCTTTAGTGATCCAATGACCATATTTACAAGTAGCTCACCTTTTCTTTCATCCTCTCACTGCATAGCCGTGAATGCGAGAGTTACCACATCCCAGGAAGAGTTGCTACATTATAAAAGAGAAACATGTATAAACGAGGAATCCAAGAGGAGAAGAAGATGGAATTTCATCGTACTCACCACAGGACTGAACTACCTTGCCCGTTCAAAACTAATATTAAAACAGATCATTTGCATCACAAGCTTCTGCTGCTTCCTTTTGCACGCAATGCGTAACAAGACATTCATAACAGGTCGTGATTACGTGATGTAATTTACAAGATGTATTTGGAATATATATGTTACGAACACTCCAGAGGGACAACACACGTACGTCCGTTTGGGAACAAGGTAAGAGAGGCGAGATTGAGATGGTTCTGGCATGTCAGAAGAAGGGATGAGGCATATGTGGGTAGGAGGATGCTGGAAATTGACGTACCCGGAAGACGGAGGAGAGAAACACCAAAAGGGAGATTTATAGATGCAGTGAAAGAAGAGAAAGGCGCTGAAGGCCGAGGATATTGGAGAAAGATAATCTGCTGTGGTGGCCCCAAATGAGGGCAGCAGAAAGGCGATTTGGAGTGTCTGTGTGTGTGTGTGTGTGTGTGTGTGTGTGTGTGTGTGTGTGTGTGTGTGTGTGTGTGTGTGTGTGTGTGTGTGTGTGTGTGTGTGTGTGTGTGTCCGCACGCACGCACAAGAAAATAAGAATAAAATAACATCGATAGTTACGTTGGGGTCCTGATGGCAAGACAACCAAACGTCACCGATCTTCATGTTAGGAAACCTTCCCGATGCACAACCTGGAGGCACCACTGAGATAATTATGTTAGTTGGAAATTAACTGAGAGTTATTGCGGAGAACTGCAATGGTTTAATTAAGTGCTAATAACATATAGTACTGTGAATTGGACTATATCATTTCAGTGTGTGTGTGTGTGTGTGTGTGTGTGTGTGTGTGTGTGTGTGAGAGAGTCTACTAATGCAAAAATGAAAACATCAACGATCAAAAAAAGAGGACTGAAGACAATCATACGATATATATATATATATATATATATATATATATATATATATATATATATATATATATATATATATATATATATATATATATATATATATATATATATATATATATATATATATATATATAATTATGAGTACACTTATTTTTTTCTCTCGATGTTTCTGAACTATCACAGCTTCTGCAGTGAATGTAGTGATTTTGGGAGGTATAAATCTTTTGAATTTATAGGTAAGGTTAATGGTAAATTACTGATGAAGAGGGGGTAAGGAGGGGCTGACTTGTGAAGAGCGGCGTGGCTTCAAAAGGGAGGGCTGAGGGCTGCGTGGATTATGTGATTTGCTGTGACAGGTGTTTGGGAATCATTTAACGAAGAGCAAGGATGCGTTTTAGGCAGTCATGGATTTCGGTATATCACATGACACTAAAGATAGGAAAGTTATGAATTGTTTGGGAATGTATGTGATATGTAAATGGTAGAGTATTCCGCGAAATCTGGAAGAGTATTACCAAGATCGCTAGTGCATCGTCCTTTACGGAATCCATATTGACTATCGGAGAGAAGGTTGTGGGCTGAAAGTAGCTTTAGAATCTTCCTCTTAAGGAATACTCGTAGACTCAAAATCTTTAGAAAAGACAGTAAATCAAAACTGTAGGTCAGTTATTTGAAGGATTGGAGCAGTCACCCTTCTTTAGAACACATTGACTGTAAGCAAAGTTTTAGTAAGAAAGGTGGATATGGGGAAGATGGAAAAACTTCACCAGGCAAGGAGCGAGAACGGAAGCGCAGTTATGGAGAATGATTGGAGAGAATCCATCGGAGCTATAAGCCTTCCGAGGATCAAGGCCAGAAGAAGCGCAGAAAATGTTATTGCGAAGAATTTCAATAACAGTTTAAATGAAGTCAGATGGTGACAGTGAAATACTTGAGAAGAGATGCCAGAAGACCTATCGGTCTGTAACGA
>NC_087171.1:5020766-5078266 GCF_035594125.1 Scylla paramamosain | reverse complement strand
AGGTCACAGTGCTAACAAGGATCTCAACAAACAGGGTGTAGTGAGCACAGCCATGCACATGTATCTGCACATATGGCCAGCAATCCGTTCAAGTACCGTGAGTCAACCTTGACTTAGATCCGTAGCGTTAGTCATTCTAACACCGCGAGTCACACTACTGGGCGCACAGCACTTCTCCACGACCAGAAGAATGATACCATCCCCATACACATGCCTACTACAGGCTGAAATACCATCATGAAGTCACGTCACTCCCACGGGGTCACTTCTCTGCTGTAGTCACATGGTTATCGCTTACCACACTGCCTTTATGAGATCACAGTATAACCATGACCACGCCACCACCATCTCACTGCCGTACTATTTATATAGGCTACCACACTACCACGAATCACATCATTACCATCACGATAGCACTGGCTACACCACCACCACCACCACACTACCATGGGTCACCACCATCACCACACTACCATGAGTCACCACCACCACTACCATGGGTCACTACCACCACCACACTGTCATGGGTCACCACCACCACCACACTGCCATAGGTCATCACCACCACACCACCACGCTACCATGGGCCACACCATCACTACCACACTACCATGGGCCACACCACCACCACTAAAGTACGAATGGGTCACACCACTACACTATCACCATGCCATGGGTCACACCACTGTTGTCACTGTTGCCATTCTTATCACATTAACATTACATCACCACGCGTCACATCACTGCTATCACATCACCACCGCAGGCCACACCAAGAGCATACATCTCACCACTAGGGAATTTCAGAGAAGTGTCCGTCACCAGGTGGCAGCAATGAACCAGAAGTCAAGCAATTTCGATTTTTTTTTTTTTTTTTTATCCATTCTATATACATGTTAATATATTTAGTGTATTAATTTTTTTTTCTACATCATTCCTTCTCAGGAATAACAGATAAAACTGTACCGTATCCATGAAAACAAATACTGGAGTTGCTTTTCTGGTGCGTTTGGAATATTAGCAACGTTTGGTCGTCCATATTTTTTAAGCAGGTACAGTATTCGTATAAAACGTATTACTGCAGACAGCATTAATCATAGGCAACATGTCTATGCCACTTGAATAACAGATGGCATAGAACAGCTTCACAGTACATGGAAACAACAGTTTTTAATTGGAAATTGTTACCTCATCGAAGCCTTGCGTGATTTGGCGAGAATGGT
Organism: Scylla paramamosain; assembly: GCF_035594125.1. NCBI lineage: Eukaryota > Metazoa > Arthropoda > Malacostraca > Decapoda > Portunidae > Scylla > Scylla paramamosain. The sequence goes on along the minus strand of NC_087171.1, from coordinate 5,077,043 downwards.
CTCGGCGGGTCAAACCAAAACAAACACCACGTGTTAAGTGTGGTGACTGGTGACTTGTCCGAATCAGAAAATAAGATGAAAAGAACCATAGAACCTTCAACATAACTTTGGACATGGCTCAGCAGAGATATCTGGTGGCGTCGCTTATCAAATTTCCCATTCGATGCATGTCAATAAGAAGGTCATAATGTTTCTCGCTGCGTCCTGCAGTGACCCTTACCACAGTTCTGAGTCACAACACAGTGAACTATACAGTACTCGCACTGCCGTGGGTTACATCACCAGCACGGACCACACCATCTTTGTGCACCAGCCTGCTAGTGTCACATCATCGTGACCCACAGCACTTTAGCGGCCCACATCACAACTGTGGTTCACATCATCTCCGCGGAACACGATTATGGTAATCCGCTTATCCCTCGCCTTGCAGCAATATCCGAGAGTGGAGGGCTAAGCTCGCCCTTGTTATGTAGGAGACTTTTCATCTCGCCCGCTCCTTTTCTCCCCCCACCACTGCTCGGGCATTACATTAAATTATATAATTTAAAATTTTCATTCTCAAAACTTGATGTTTAATGTTATCTCTTTCAAAGCGGCCTTCTCGTGGCCTCTCCAAAATAAATTACCTAATGGTTAAAATGTGACCACCCTGTAGTGAGGGCCACGAAGGAAAATGGGCTGCTTTAGGGCGCTGAATGAAGAGTAGACGGGAACATTTCAGGTGGACGTAATGGAGACAGATGGTATTGTGAAGCAGTACTAAAAGGCACATGGAAAGGAAGTTAATAGAAATGTTTAACTGAGATGCAAAACATTTTCTTTCTTCGAGTAGATAGTGAGTGAATATACAGAAGACCAGACCATTACTTTGACCAAGATACAATGGCAGGTTTTTAAACTGATGAGAGAAATAAAAACACTGTAAGCTATAGAACAGTTGGTGAAGAGGCTTCCATTCGACCTGAGTGACTACGTATTGTTTACATGTGTTTAGAATCAGAGAACGAGGAGAGGCACGAGAAGGATGAAAAAGTCAAATAATAATGTCACTCTTTCCATGTGGTCTGAGGATGTCAATCTGTCTCCTTATCTGTCTGTTTCTTAGTCAGTCATAACATGTACTGAAAATGTATAAAATATTCACATCAATGTCTACAGTCCATGTCCCACTCCGCGCAATACTTGTCTTCATAAATACCAGACAACATCCGCTTCCTCATCGGCGGCAATTCTGGTAAGAGATGTTGTTGGTAAATTTTAAAATAAATGTCATCTGAATGACTTTTCTTAACAAAGGCTTAGAATCAATACGGCAAGACTGCAACCAAGATCCATGTGTAGAGCCACAAAATCTACACACCTTCCTTAATGGTGCCGCCATACACTCCTTGTCTTTCCATTTGTTCATTCCGTGCTGTTCGCCTTACACGTTATTTGTTCGTATCAATCCGAACACCATCAGTGATGTTAAAGACAAAGAAAAAAGAAAAAAATCCTAGTCAGCGGCGTGTCTTATACAACCTGACGTTGCCGTGGTAACAAAACGTGTCAAGGATCACGTGTACGTTGCTGGGAGTTCTCATTTTTGTACTGAAACATTGGCGACTTCTTGCGGCATAGGATGAGCTGTGACGCCTCATCAGCTCACACTCTTCTTCCTTCCCTTACTTGAGTGTGGCTGATGTGCGACCTCCAGCAGACTTTCCTGGGGATAACGTGGGTGCCACTGTCTCTCTCTCCGTCATCCCATTTTCTACTGCCCCCATCATTTCACAACAGCATCACACACACACACACACACACACACACACACACACACACACACACACACACACACACACACACACACACACACACACACATCCTATTAACAAGACAGCTTAGTGCAAGGTAGTATTATAATGGGTCACTCATCAACTTTCTCTTTCTTAATGAAAACTAAAAATTTGCACTGACACTTACCATTCTACTGGCGATAATCTGATCTTCCTTACAGAGTTTTAATCATCCTCCTTTACGAATTTTGGTGAAACTTTCGCTGTTTCCTTAGATATATCAAAAACACTTGATAGAGTCTGGCACAAAGCTTTTATTTCCAAACTTCCCTCCAAAGTCTTCTACCCTTCTCTCTAACTTCATCTCGTTTCCTTTCTGACCGTTCTATTGATGCTGTGGTTAATGGCCACTCTTCTTTTCCCAAGAAAACAGTGGTGTTCCTCAGGGTGCCGTCCAGTTACCCACTCTATTCTTTACCGATGATCTTCCAAACCAAACTTATGGTTCTATCCCACTGGTTCCCGCCCTTCTTCTGGTCATTACTCACTTTTCATACATGATCTTTATCCATGCTCCCATCCATAACCCGTGATTACAGTGGCTGTTTACACTCCTACACCCATTAGGTTCATATAAAAGCCACTCTAGCAATAACTGTCACTTTAGTGATTGTGAATATGTTTTCTTTTGTTTAGTATCAAGTAAAAAAATTTGTATTTTTTCCTTTGCTGAATCATATATAATGTAAATATTGAAATGTCACAAACGAAATAAATACACAAAAGAATTTGCATAACTAGAGAGTAATTAAAAAAACCGTATTATTTGCAAAAAGGTATGTAAAATTCAGTGTAGAGGGATCTATGCATCAGCTTATGGGCCCCATGCGTACATTTTGTCCCGCAGGTTGGGAACCATTGTCTTCTCCACTCGTACGCTCATGATATCACTCTGCACTCTTCAGCAACTTTTCATAGACATCCAACTCTTCAGGAATTAAACAACTCATGCAGGGAAGCCGCAGAACGCCTAACTTCTGATCTTTCTAAAATTTCCGATAGGCGCAAAGCAAACTTAGTTTTGTTCAGTGCTTCAAAAAAACAAACTCCTCCATCCATCAGCTTGGCATAACCTTCCAGATATTTATTCCTTCTTCTTCAGTGACATTCAACCCCTCTTCTACATGGATCATTCTCATTCTGTCCTTTAATTGTAATCTAAACTGGAAATTTCACATCATGTCTCTCACTAAAACATGGGAGGGGGAGCGGGTTCCACTCATACTGCTTTCTTGAACAGCGTGGAATCAAAAGCATTTTGTCTTATAAACTCCTCTACTGTAACTGACTATCTTGAACCTCTTCATCTCTTCTTTATCGCAAGGTTGCATCTCTTGCTGTCTTTTATCGGTAACTGCTCTTCCTATCTTGCTAACTGCTGTTTTGATTCTCCTAACTACATGCTTCCCCTCCCGCCACCTCGCTGCGCAAGGCGTTATACTTTCCCTCCTCCCTGTTCTGTCCACCTCCCTAATGCAAGAGTTAACCAGTATTCTCAGTCTTTCATCGCTTTTTACTGGTAAACTCTGGAACTCCCTGCATGCTTATGTATTTCCTCTTACATATTGCTTTGAGCTCTTTCAAGAGAGATTTCAAGACACTTCTCATAATTTTGGAAATTTATTTTGACCATTTGACTTTACCCTTTAGGCACTGGCACCCTCAGTGAGCCTTTTCTTTTTTTTCTTTTTTAGCCTTTTCGTTGTCCTTGGCCAGAGTCCCTGCTATACAGAAAATAAAATGAAAATCATCGCGGGTGACGGTAGTATCCTGAACACAAGTGGCTGAAAACTACTTCACCGCCTTTCCTGTGCCACTGAGTGCTGCCTTAATTCCTTTCCGAAGTTTTGACTATTGAGATCTCATTTCGCTGACACTGTGACTACAGAATATATATATCATGGTAGCAGCTGATACTGTAATGGTCATTAAAGTGTTGTCGGTATAGAACAACCAAAAAAACGTATTATCGCCACTAGGATGAAACTGAACATAGGACAGAATGAGATCCAATGTCTTAAATTATTTCCGTGCAAAGATAATCAGCGGATGTCAAAATTACTCAAACTTTTTCATTGATGTTCGCCGAAAAATATTCAGTATTTATCAGATACATTCTTCATCATTATATCCAGACGGTATTCCATTTTGTGTAACGTGTAGTGTATGAAATATGAACTTATCAATATCGTAATGGTTAAAGTTGTGCGGTCACATTAATATTTTACAAGAATCAGATATTGGCCACACATCCCTACCAGCTGCTCGTGTCGCCATGCGCGCCAAAGAACACAACACATGAATACAATATATATATATATATATATATATATATATATATATATATATATATATATATATATATATATATATATATATATATATATATATATATATATATATATATATATATATATATATAAATATATATATATATATATATATATATAGATTAGAGAGAGAGAGAGAGAGAGGAGAACATCGGTGGTGCAGTGGCAAGCGTACCCACACACTGTGGATCCAATCCGGTCTGGAGTAGTGGGCGCCCCGCTCACCCAGGTGTGCATCCTTCCGATTGGTCGATAAAAGGATGCCTGCGGAAACGTGGATGTCACAGTGGCCCTGTGTGCGAGTAAAGGCTTGACAGGCTAGGGAAACGGCACGTGAAACCGGAAAAAAAAATATATATATATATATATATATATATATATATATATATATATATATATATATATATATATATATATATATATATATATATATATATATATATATATATATATATATATATATATATATATATATATATATATATATACTCGTATATATATATTCTACAGCCGTGGAATGGTTACCTTGAGCAGCAGCAGCAGCAGCAGACTTTTGTTTGTTTGCAGCGTCGGGGTTGTAGTTACTTATTGGCGCTATTTTTTTATTTTTTATTCTTTCAGCGTCTGTGAACAGAGGGGTGAGGTAGCTATTTTCAATATCTGTATGGAAAATTAATTTGGTATTCATTGAAAGAAGCATACAAGACAACATCAATCAGATGTCCATATGAATATATTTTGAACTTACTTAGGTATAACAAAGCTGTTTCTATAATTATCTATTATAAGGTACAATTCTTCGTACCTAAATTTTTTATTTTGGAAACAAGTACCAGTGGTATACGAAAAGATTATTTTTGATAGGTTCAGTTAACTAAAATTTTAAAAATCGCAGGTCTTTTGTTGAATTTCTCATACTTCGTAGCATAAGAGACATAAGGATTATAATCTTAAACTTTCATCTCCAGTAACAAAATACTATTCCTTTTTCTGGTCTGTGCGTGGCGGCGACGTTGAGCCAGGACATCCCCAGCACCGGCGTGGACAAGTGGTATCCCCTGGAGGGACGCTCGCACAGGTCTAACATCCAGGGCCAGATTAACCTGAAGATGTGGCTGTCGACGCGTGAAGACCGGTAAGTGGAAAGGGAAAAGCGGGTTTAGAAGGTTCGAGGAAGGAGTGGGAGGCTGCAGTGTAAGATACAAAAGTTTGAAAGGTCAGCAGGAAAAAAGCAAAGAGGTTTTTAAGAGAAATGCCACATACTAGAGGCATAAAACATGATCCATAGGGAAATTGATTAGAGAAACGGCATTGACCTTATTCAGTTCATTTATTATAGGACATAACATCGACAAGTATCTTTCCTCTTCAGATACTTAAGCATATACATTATAATCTGTAAAATAACCTTGACTTTCACTTTGGTCAGCAGGAACTATTTCAAGACCACACTACGCTGTTCCATGTGAAAGTAAAGGTTCCACTCAAACTTTCTTGGGTATTTTTCACTGCTGGCTAGTTGTGATGGTAAGTTTTGTAACCTAAGTAAGATTTTCATGAACCGAAAAATATGCTCGCCACGTAAAAGCAAATAAGTAAATAGATAGAAATATAAACAAATCTAAACATAAAATAAATAAATGAATAAATAATCGACCCAGAAAATATTGAGATAAAAGAAGCATGAGGAGATATGATATTCCCTTCGTTTAACTCTACCAAATGAAATCAGCTTTGAAATTATTCCAGTAATATATACAATGATTTCCATTTGACTGTATTTATTAATACACTACACTAAGATTTTTTAAATTCACTGTTTATATTTATGGCAATGTTTTGATATTATCGAGAATCTCAGTTTCAATACACTGGACCAGAAATCCTAGGTATCTGGCTTAAAAATGAAGTAAAGAGTATTTACACAATAGGAGGCAAAACAAGTAGGTCAGACAGAGAAAGCAAAGTGCCTCGTGTGTAACTTCCTGAAGTACTCGCCGTTCAACATTCGATTAAGCAACCACAAGAGCAGGCTGAGGAATCTCTTAGGTCTTCATGTTCTCCAATACACCGAACATAAGAGCAAGACTTCCTTTGGTCAATAATGTACTCTCTCAATTTAGCATCATGTAAGCATTAACATGTCGATATACTGTACAGTCTAAATACTTCTATCTGCAGAGGTCGGTCGGAGGAAGAGGTATGGGCGGAGGTGAGGGAACACGATCAAATTATCACCATATTTCTCCTCCACGAGCTTAATAAATTTAAGGTAAGGCATCCTTTTCGCCTGTTCCTTTTTTACATCTTCAAAGTAATAAGCTACACGGGAGCAAATCAAAGGGGCCACGTCTCACCTGACCTTCCTTGCCCGTCAATAGCGGCCCCACCTGACTTCCAGGCCAATGGGAAACGGTAATTAATCAGGAACTTGTCACCAGGCGAGGAAATTGGTAAAATGGGTTTTGCCGGAGCTCACGGTGTCGCTTAAATTACCAGAGAGGAGAGGTGGAGGTGCTGGTAATGATGGTGGTGGTGATAGTTGTGGTAGTGATAGTGGTGACAGTGGAGGCAGTGACGGAAATAAGGTATCGTTGACATTTATAGCATGTGCTGGTGGAGAATTTGAGAACTTGTGCTTATGCTTACTGCCTTCAGAGTAAAAAGTAATTAAAAAGAATAAAGATACTGCTTTATACTCGTAGTTCATTAAGGTGTGACTCGCACAATGGCGCTTGTAATAATGAGGTGGTGGTGGTGGCGGGGGTTCTGCAGGAGAACACAGTCACGTGGGACGGGGAGCTGAGCACGGCCGCCCAGACCATCCTGCACCAGCACGCCATCCAGGGAGACCTAACGCAACTGCAGCAGGCCATGTGTCGCTGGATGGCCGTGTCCCGCACCCACAGCTCCCGGCCCCTGGACCCCCGCGTCCTGCACCGCTACCTCCTTGCCCTGCACGACCTGTGGGACACCGAGACACTCAGCAAAGAGGAGGTGAGAGCCTTACTAATTACCCCGAATGAGTGGGTAGTTATGTATTGCAATAAAATTATCTCATCTCAGATCATCGACACCTCGGGCGACTGCGATGACGCTGATTCACCTTGTCACGAATAACTCATATTTACATGAATACAATGGAAGGCTCGTGATTAAAACAAAACACTGCTTCAAGACGCGTAAACAAGGAGTGTGTGTCAGTAGACCGCTATGCTTGGCTGCCGCATATACGGGAATCTGATAGGCCTAACATGTGTTACGGCGAGTGTTATTTCATCAACATTGATTTTCCCTCCTTACTGTGTGTGTGTGTGTGTGTGTGTGTGTGTGTGTGTGTGTGTGTGTGTGTGTATATATATATATATATATATATATATATATATATATATATATATATATATATATATATATATATATATATATATATATATATATATATATATATGATAGAGTGCTTGCTTGATATATAGATAACAAAGTCTGTTGCCAAGAGCAGCAAAAACTGCCCATTAATGTGCCAGAGCCTAAAGAAGAAAGTGAATTCAGTTCCAAAATTACCAGGGATGTCTTGAAACCTGCTTGTTGAAAGAGGTCACGTCATAGACAGGAGGAAATACAAAAGCAGGCACAGAATTTCAGTGTATCTTTAAAAGACATGATAGAATGAGAACAGTAATTAACTCCTTCATTAGGGAGGTGGACAGAAAATTAGTAAAATTCTGAGGCCGCGGAAAGAGAGGTGGCAGGCAGTTAGAAAGGTGGAAGAAAAGTTAACGTGAATATAGCGGTAAAAGATAGAGAGATGCACCATTGCGGCGAGGAGACAGGGGTTGATGACAGTTTGCTGTAAAGCTAATGAGATAAAATTATTTAGGTTCCATCCTGTTTAAGAGAGCAGTATGAATATAGCACTCCCACCACCCGCCCCGATATGTGTACTCTATACAAGGGCGGATAAGCATTTGTTAGGATGAAAAAACTGCCGGAGACGGCTCAAATGGCCCAAATTTATAGAAGTTTAGTGAGAGATATGTGAAGCTTCCAGTTTAGATTATTAGTACAAAACATACCGAGGATGTTCAGTGTGGAAGAGAGGACAGTTGAGTCTCATTGAAGAAGAGAGGATCTGGAAGATTATGTCGAGTTGATAGATGGAGAAATTGGATTTTTAAGGCATTGAAGTTTGTTCTGCCCCAATCAGAAATTTTAGAAATATCACAAGTCAGGCGTTCTATAGCATCCGTACGTGAAATGTTCACTACTTGAAAGATTGGACACCTAGGAAAAGATGTAGAAAGATCTAGAGGAGTATCATCAGCATAAGATAGTGCGTTTGGTAAAGATCATTGATGAATAATAGAAAGGGAATGGGTGACAGGACAGAACCCTGAGGATCGCTGTTGTTAATAGACCACATACTCGTAATACAGCGGCAGTTCAACAGAGACGAAACGTGATGACGTTACAGAGAGAAAAATAGAAGCTGTTGGAGGGTAGTTTGGAAATTAAACTCCGTACCAGAAGCGATGAAACGCTTTTGATAAATGCAAAGCGAATTTTTCATCAAATACAGGAGAGCCAGATTACCAGCGGAGCGGCCATTATGGAATCCATATTGGTTGTGAAGTGACAGACTTTTAAGAATCTTCCAGTTGAGGATAAATTAAAAACCTTGGAAAGACACGAAATCAAAATAATAAGTTGAGAGTTTGATGAATTAAAGAACTCATCCTTTTTCGGGACTAGCTTAATGTCGGCAAATTTCGAACAGAAAGGAATGGTGGATATGGACAGACAGAACTGGAAGAGTTTGATCAGGCAAGGTGCAAGCACGGAGGCACAATTATGAAGAACAATAAGAAGGACCACATCAGGTCTATAATAAGCCTTACGAGCGTTAAGGCAGCATGGGCATGGGAAACATCGTTAGGAAGAATCTTAATTGAAGGCATGATTAGTTAGCGGGTGGAGGAGAGACAGGAACAAGCCCTTGATCATACGGCGTTGAGTTTTCAGCGAAGGTTTTGAGCAGAGTTCAGCTTTAGAGACAGATGAGATGGCAGTGGTAACGTCAGTTTATAGTAGAGGAGGAAAAGATGAAGAAGAAAAGTTGTTGAAGATATTTTTGGCTAGTTGCCAGAAATCAAGGGGAAAGTTAGATAGAGAAAGAGTTTTTAACTTGTTGAATAGTCGTGACTTGATTCGAGGCAGAAATAAAAGTGGGTTTTATCGTTGTCAGTATTTTGCAACCATCGACATTGTTATGTCATCCAGTGAACTATAGGTCTGATCATCCAGACTACCAAGTGTACGTATATGAACCTTGAGCAAGCTCTGATGCAGGGAGTTATTAAACAGTGTTGTGAGGAACATATCAAAGCCTTAGAGGATCACCACAGCAACAGTGACTTAATACACCTAAGGGCTCAACTGGTTAATTTTGTGGTTTCCTACAAAGAGGCTTTTTCAGACTTTAAAATGAAACCTTGCCGGAGTGATGCAATGAACCATTTTCGCGGTTTCAGTGATAGGCTGAGTAGTCTGACGACGCTCGCGCAGTTTAGCTTAGTTATGCCTACGTCAAACACATTCAGTGAGCTTACGTTCAGCACTGTGAAGTGGATTTAGAGTGATTTAAGAAATAATAACCCATAACTGGCTAAACCACATAATATATCCAAGTGTTCACTGTGAAAGATTTGATAGTCTTAATCTAAAGGAAACTTGAGGGTGATCTTATCGACTCATCAGGTAAAAGAAAAATCTTATTTGTTTTGGTGTGTTTCTTTTTTTCCTGCAAATCTAATTTTTTTTTATCCTTACTGTTTGATGTATTGCCTTACTCATACATGCTTTTAAGTTTCACCACAAGTTTGAGACAGGTACAGTTAGTGACTTGTGCAGCAAAATCTTTAAAAACACTAATTTTAACATTTTCTATCAGAATACTTACATTTATATACACTTCCAGTCTTAGAGAGTTATTATACTGTAATTTAAAATGGTGCAGTTTTGTTCATTTAATGATCTTATGATGTGTAAATGTATTCGTTCATCGGCCTCAAAATCCCCTTAAAAAATGTCTTCTTTGCAGGGATGCTATTAAAAAACCCACCCAAAAAAGCCCACCCGCAAAAAAAAAAAAAAAAAAAAACACTCAAATCCCCCCCAATAAAAAGCCAAGTAGGTTTTTTTTTCTTTTATTTTCTTTTACTTAACAAAATTTTGTTTTCTATTATATTGATAATTAAGGTCTATATGTGTACATATACACAAAAACGTAAAAGTAGTCAAGCCTGACCCGTTCATTTCTTGTAAAGCACAGGTTAACACAGGCTTTGTCCAACAGGGCCAACGTGTATCAGCATGACCTAAACAAGTGTGTGATCTTCATTAACAGAAAGTGTCAAAATCTTTCAAGATCTAATTCCCCTTATAATTTCTGGCACTTAGCCAGAAACATCTCCAATAACTTTGCTTCTTCATCTTTCCTTCCTTTATTTCACTCTGATGGCACCACTGCCATCTCATCTATTTCTGAAGCTGAATTCTTCACTCATACCTTTGCTAAAAACCCTACCTTGGATGATTCAGGGCTTGTTCTCCCTCTCCTCTACCCTCTGACTATTTCATGCTGCCTATTAAAATCCTTCGCAATGATGTTTTCCATGCTCTCGTTGGCCTAAACCCTCGGAAGGCTTATGGACCTGATGGGGTCCCTTCCATTGTTCTCCGAAACTGTGCCTCCGTGCTTGCACCTTGCCTAGTCAAACTCTTTCAACTCTGTCTGTCAACATCTACCTTTCCTTCTTGCTGGAAGTTTGCCTATATTCAGCCTGTTCCTAAAAAGGGTGACCGTTCTAATCCCTCGAACTATCGTACTATTGCTTTAATTTCCTGCCTCTCTAGAGTTTTGAATCTATCCTCAACAGGAAGATTTTTAAACATCTATCACTTCACAACCCTCTATCTGATTGCCAGTATGGGTTCCGTCGAGGCCGCTCTACTGGTGATCTGCTGGCTTTTCTTACTGAGTCTTGGTCACCCTCTTTTAGGAAATTTGGTAAAACTTTTGTTGTTGGCTTAGGCATATGAAAAGCTTTTAATAGAGTCTGGCACAAAGCTTTGATTTCAAAACTACCCTCCTACGGCTTCTATCCTTCACTCTGTAATTTCATCTCAAGTTTCTTTTCTGACCGTTCTATTGCTGCTGTGGTAGATGGTCAATGTTCTTCTAAATCTATTAACAGTGGTGTTCCTCAGGGTTCTGTCCTGTCACCCACTCTCTTCTTATTATTCATTAATGATCTAAACCAAACTTCTTGTCCTATCCACTTCAACGCTGATGATACAACCCTCCACTTTTCCACGTCTTTTTGTAGACGTCCAATCCTTCAGGAAGTAAATAGCTCTTGCAGGGAAGTTACAGAACCCCTGACTTCTGAGCTCTCTAAAATTTCTGATTGGGGCAGAGCAAACTTGGTATTGCTCAATGCCTCAAAAACTCAATTCCTCCATCTATCAACTCGACACAGCCTTCCAGACAACTATCCCCTCTTCTTCAATGACACTCAACTGACCCCCTCTTCTACACTGAACATCCTCGGTCTGTCCTTTACTTATAATCTGAACTGGAAACCACATCTCATATCTAGCTAAAACAGTTTCTATGAAGTTAGGCGTTCTGAGACGTCTCGGCCAGTTTTTCTCATCCCCCCCTCCCCAGCTGCTAACTCTGTTCAAGGGCCTTATCTGTCCGTGTATGAAGTATGCTTCACATGTTTGGGGGTTCCACTCATACTGCTCTTCTAGACAGAGTGGAATCAAAAGCTTTTCGTCTAACTGACTGTCTTCAGCCTCTCTCTCATCGCCGCAATGTTGCATCTCTAGCTGTCTTCTACCGCTATTTTCATGCTAACTGCTCTTCTGGTCTTGCTAACTGCATGCCTCCCCTCCTCCTGCGACCTCACTGCACAAGACTTTCTTCTTTCTCGCACCCTTATTCTATCCACCTCTCTAATGCAAGAGTTAACCAGTATTCTCAATCATTCATCCCTTTCTCTGGTAAACTCTGGAACTCCCTGCCTGCTTCTGTTTTTCCACCTTCCTATGACTTGAATTCCTTCAAAAGGGAGGTTTCAAGACACTTATCCTTCAATTTTTGACTACCGCTTTGGACCCTTTTATAGGACTGGCATTTCAGTGGGCATTATTTTTTATTGGATTTTTATTGCCCTTGGCCAGCGTCCCTCCTACATAAAAAAATAAAAAAGCTGCATGCCTCCCCTCCTCCTGTGGCCTCGCTGCACAAGGCTCTTCTTTCTCTCACCCCTATTCTGTCCACCTCTCTAATGCAAGAGTTAACCATTATTCTCAGTCATTCATCCCTTTCTCTGGTAAACTCTGGAACTCATTTCGTGCTTCTGTATTTCCTCCTTTCTATGACTTGAATTCTTTCAGGAGGGAGGTTTCAACACACTTATCCTGTAATTTTTGGCGACCGGCACTTCAGTGGACCTTTTTTTTTATCATTATTATATTTGTGTTGCTCTTGGCCGGTGTCCCATGAAAAAAAATAACAAACCTTTTGTTTCACACTACATTACTTTTTAATTACTTATGTAAACTGATTTACATTTAAACATAAAGAATAAAGAAAAAAAATAGATAAACCTCCAAAAAAAGCAATAAAACCCTAAAAGCCCCCCCCCCAAAAAAAAAAAGTTTATTTTTACCAGGGTTTTTTTCCAACCCTGCCTCCTTGCCACCCTCACCCCTATTAATGAACTTATGATCGTGTCCTCTGGGCCCCCCAAAAAAATTATGTCAAAAATAAGAAAAAAATAATAATTATGAGGTGCAACGGACCTCCATGTATTTATTATAAAGATGATGTGAATATTTGCAACATGACGGATGGAAGTTTCTTTTATTTTTTATTCACTATCACATTGCTTGAATCTTCTCTATCAAAACCTTCTCTGTTTTCAAGTATCAGAATATAAGAGTTTTCATATCTCTATTGAAATATGATTTGCCTTTAAGATTCCATACGTATAGATGAGCTTCAAAGAGCTCCATAAACTCAAATCAGAGCTCCTTGTCCACCTAACCATCAGACATTGTCGCTGTGGCTGGATAACACACAGACATATGAGGAGCTCGTGGTTGGAGGGGAGGATCGCCCCCCAACGCATCCACACACACAAAGGTGGCAGGCTGCATTGGAGACAATTTTCAAGCGCTGACTGATTTTCATCCGGCCGCATCAAAAGGCCTGGCCAAATTAAAAAAAAAAAAAAAACATATACACACATACACACGCCGCCTCTAGCCGTTTTTCATGGACTGGACAAGCCAGGCCTGTATGTGTATGACCAGCTTCATACTACTAATAAGTGTGTGTGTGTGTGTGTGTGTGTGTGTGTGTGTGTGTGTGTGTGTGTGTGTGTGTGTGTGTGTGTGTGTGTGTGTGTGTGTGTGTGTAATAGACGACCGAAACTGGAGGTTGAAATTGAATTAATTTTGTCAGACGGATTGGAATCCGGTCCCAGACAGAGTATGTTTTTCTTTTCTGGTTGAAATTTTCCTGTTGGAATTTGGGTGACACTTCCCACTGGATAATGCAAGTTTCGCCATCATACCATTCATTTTCATCGTAAATTTTCCTCTTTATTTTCATCGTATATCAAAAACTGAGAGACCATTGTTCTAGAACTGTGACCCTGTGGGAAGTTAGAGGTCACGTCAAAACTGTAAATTCAAATTGATGAATCTTAATAGAAAGATTGCAATGTGGACACATATGGGTCTAAATAAATTTCATGCCGAAAGAAATTTTCATGGTATGTATTTAAAGGGGCAACTTTTACCTCGACTTAACAATGGAAAATGCAGATTTCGACATCATACCTGCAAATTTGATTGTAAAACATTCATGTTGACATCATTAAAAACACTTGAGGAGCCCCAGCCCCACAACATGCAAATGAAATATCATTTATGTGGATTGTTGGACCGTATACGCAAGTGAGAATTCAGTGACACAGATCGTTGACCATCTAGGGCAGATCAGAAATCAGGAATTAGCGTCATATAGAAGCCTCCGACCTAACGTATCAGTAATAATTGTTTGTTTGTTTGTTTGTTTGTTTGTTTGTTTGTTTTATTTTTCGTAAAACAGATGGACTGTAAAGGGAAGGAAGTGCGATCATGGCCTGGGGGACTGCTGGCGTCATGGGCGCACCACACACACTGCACACTTACTGTCACTCCTCTCTCCTGTACCGTTCCTTCTATTCCTCTCCACCACTGCATTTCCTATTCACCTGTTCTGTATGTTTCTCCTCCTCCTCCTCCTCCTCCTCCTCCTCCTTCTCCCTCTTCTGTTTCAACTTGTTTTTAGGGTGTCATTGTATTTCAAAACTCAAAACACCGCATCCGTTGACCTCAAGAATATTTATGCAATACTTCACCCACATACCATGATGTTCTTTACTTTCTCAGCTCATGTGATCCTCGGTGACTCCTACTTAATTCCACAGGAGGAGATTCTGGCGGATTCTTACACGGGCTTCCTGGAACACAGCATGACCGAGGTGCGCCGCCACAGGGAGGTGTTCCCCATGCCCTCTAAGACCCACGCCATCCGTCTCGAGGCTCTGCTCAAGTGAGTCCTCTTCTTTCTCTCACCCCACACCACACCATTCACATTTCCGCCATATTCTTTACTTTCCTGCTCCTACAACACTAAGCATAACATTCCTATCCGTCATTAACCCAAGTTCATCGCGACACACACACACACACACACACACACACACACACACACACACACACACACACACACACACACACACACACACACACACACACACACACACACACTGCACTTCATCGTCCCCCTCCATCTTCCCCTTCATTCGTTCGAGGTGCACCATTCTTCTCCATAACATTGTTTGTTTTTCGACTCTGTCGCCGTAAGATTCTGTTGAAGAGTGTGTATAAACACTATACACACACTCTCTCTCTCTCTCTCTCTCTCTCTCTCTCTCTCTCTCTCTCTCTCTCTCTCTCTCTCTCTCTCTCTCTCTCTCTCTCTCTCTCTCTCTCTCTCTCTCTCTCTTAGATTGCAATGTCGGTCAAGTAAGCATGTATTGGATGGAAAATAATGAAAGTTCAGGCTTCAAATAACGACATCCTTCACAAGTTGATACAGACACAGCCGAGAGGACAAAGACTGGTGACCGGCCGGCAGACGGACATGCGAGGGTTATGTGCGACAAGCGGGTCGTTTGGTCTCCCACATCTGACTCTGCTCTCACAGCGACAAAAAGAGAAGGGAGCAACAGAGCCACAGAACAAACTGGGACGAACTTTACCAAAACAATGACAATGATTACACCTGAATGTAATATTGATAATAATAATAGTAATAACAACAACAACTACTACTACTACTACTACAACTACAAATGCTACTACTACTATTACTACTACTACTTTTACTTCTACTTTTACTACTACTACTACTTCTACTACTACTACTACTACTACTACTGCTGCTGCTGCTGCTACACTGATGATGATGATTATAATGATAATAATAATAATAATAATAATAATAATGATAATAATAATAACAGTAGTGGTAGTAGTAGTAGAAGTAGTAGTAGTAGTAGTAGTAGTAGTAGTAGTAGTAGTAGTAGTAGTAATGGAAACATGATAGTAACAATCACTATAATAAAATAAATCTGACAGGTCAGACAGCAATTTTAGGCTGTCCCACGTCAGAAAAAAAAATCAGAGACAAGTCGGGCTAAAAAATACATAAAAAAAAATAAATAATAATAATGTAATATAATGAAAAGTTAGGATAAAGAAGACGAGACTTCAAACTTCATGACTGTCAGCATGTACAATTTCAGAAATATTATTTTTGCCATCTGAGACCTTTAAATTCATGGTCATGCAATTCCTTAGCAATCTGGAAGGAATCTGTAAATTTAAGTGGAAGATTCTGATGTTCTAGGAAAACGCTTGATGACTTTGCTATCAACAAAAAAATTACATAAAATGCATGATTGTTCTCTTCTGCCGAACAGTCTTAAGCTTCAGGCGGGCAGACTTGCGGATAGAATGCAAGCAATTAATCAAAATCTTAGGGAAGTCATCATATTATTTTTTTGTTTATATCATTTTGTTCGAACAAAACAACACTTGCTGCCGAAGTGTTTACCGTGAAAGTTCACGGAAGCATTTTATACGTACCTACGGTAACATGTGGAAGCCAGTCAACCGAATGGAATTCACTTACGTAATGACGCAAGATATCATCTTGCTGGTCCTCTCAACAAGACCGGTGGACACAGGATGATGAGCTATAATGAAAGTTTGCTTGACGTTGAATTGTTGGCAAATCTGAAGAACTTTGTTAGGAAACTCAGAAAGAACATGAGGATCCGTATAAATACGAATGAGTCAGGAAGATGGTATATGCTAGCTACAGTGTGGGAAAACTGCCAAATGCTAGAACCAGAAATTTACTTAAATGATCCACGCACACCGTGACGTAAGAGAACCCTTTGTGACTGTGAGGAAGCTGTAAAAGGCCAGTCGTTTCAGTCTCAAATGGAGCATTAGGTATTGAGTGCTCTAACACAGGAACAGAGATAGTACTACCTTTCTTCCTGTGCGCATGAAGGGCGTCTAGGAACGTTTCTCTCTCTCTCTCTCTCTCTCTCTCTCTCTCTCTCTCTCTCTCTCTCTCTCTCTCTCTCTCTCTCTCTCTCTCTCTCTCTCAATATTAACGTGCAAGGCAGGCCAATAAAACTTATTCCGTGCAGCGGACAGGTTTCATTCGCGACCCAGTTATCCAGTCTGAGGCATGTGATGAACCAACCCTCAGAGCTGCCCCAACAGGTGTAGCGGAAATGTTCAATTATGGGTCATCAGTGGAGGCGGAATGATCTTCCTGAGAGAACTGTTAAAAAGGTACAGCCACTTTGAACAATACAAATTCATTACCTGCTTCAAGTGTATAACTCTTTTCCACAATATGTCTTGAAGGCGGGCGATTGAAAGCTCAGTGAATGAGAAACAGGAACACTGCGAGAAGGCGCATCAGCGGCAGCGCTTTCCCAGGTAAAAACAGATTCGCTGGATTGAAGTCTTGGATAGTGAGACACCATTTAGCAGAGCGATTAGTGATGTTTTTGCCTTTAAAGATAAACATCATTGCAGAGTGACCAGTATATACTACAATAGGATAGCCAGATGATAGTTCTTTGAAGTGCTTGAGTGCCCAAATGACAGCAGGAGCCTCAAAATGGGCAACAAAATATTTGTTCTTAGCTACAAAGAGAATATGATTGGTATAAGTAATCACATTCGGATGTTGCCCTTAATTTGTTGCGTAAAGTACACCTCCAATGCCATGGGTATCATTGCGCACAGTAAAAGGCAATTGATATTGTGGAAAGGTAAGGACAGGCTCATAAATAATGACTGAACTTAGGAAAGCTTTGTTTTTGACCATCACGCCATTGAAAGGAAACATCTTTCTTGAGAAAACGAATAAAACATAAAACAAAAGACAGTTTCTAACAAAGGAATGGTTGCACAGATCAAACCGAAGAAAGGACATAAATTGTGCGTTGACTTAGACGTGAAGCAATTTTTGACATCTTTAAACTCACAGTCTGTAATGTAGAATCCGTCCTTGTCTAAAACATGGTCCAAGAATTGAGTGCATTATTTCAGGAAACAGCATTTACACGAATTGTATCAGGCGATTATGAGAAAGGATGTAGCTGGACAAATCCTGAGAAACTAGTATTAGATCGTCCACTGTTCTGTTTCCATAGTTTATCAGAGTTAGGACGGTGTCCCTAACGAAGGACTTTTATTTAGCATAAAGACGAATAATTCATCGCCAATATCACGAAGCCATTCGTCTTTTCCACAGTAAGTTGAGAATACCGTAATCCCCTCTCGATTTGTCACAAAATGGCATATGCCAAACCCCAGATATTATAAGATTTTTTTTTTCAAAGATGATCTGCAAAACCTCAGAAAAAATAAGCACTGTATACTTGTCAGTTACTGCTACATTAATGATTTTCCGGAAGTCAATGACAGGATGAAACAACGACCCTATCCTTTTCTACTTAAAAAACAAAAGAATTCCGTGAAGAGTGAGATTTCTTGATAATATTCTCGTTCAACAGTCCCTGAATCATATTCTCTATAACAGTTTCTTAGCTTTGGAGTAAGCGGTATGATGGGACCTAGGATACTTGCACATCGGACTGATATTTTTGCATGATGGGAACTTTATTGCTAAAAGCAAGAGACTCCCTAGACAGCAAAAATTGTACTGTGTTGCACTGACGTCTTTCAGAAGATGTCATTTGTCCTTAAAAAAAATTTAAAAATAAATTAATAAACAGCACACTACTCTTGAGAGTGATGAAAGAACCAATAATGTTTATGATGAGTGCGTCACTGATGTAGTTGTGCTAGACGCTCACTGAGAGTTGTGTCAGGTAGACACTTCATGGCTGCCAATAAAAAAAATTAACAATGGACAACAAGTTGTACAGTACAAGAAGTGTCAAATGAGGATTGTGGACACAGCATAGAGAGAGAGAGAGAGAGAGAGAGAGAGAGAGAGAGAGAGAGAGAGAGAGAGAGAGAGAGAGAGAGAGAGAGAGAGAGAGAGAGAGAGAGAGAAAATGTTTCAGCGCTAGGAAGATGCAAACTTGTAGGATAACATTTGTATATCTTGTGTCGCGTTAGAAGAAGAATGAAGAACTGCTGGCGTGCGTCAACCAAAGGTAAAATCTGTAAAGGTAGCTAATGAAAAATGTAATGAGAAGTAATGTGGGAGTGTCCATTTCAGGATGTAACTGACCATCAACAGGTAACACTCAGCGCTTAAGTCTTAGGAGATTACCAGAAATATGAGTAATGAAAGAATCAAGGCGGAAGATGTCACTGCATGCTAGTGCAAAATCAGGGGTTACAAAAACATAGATTGTACTTTTTATGACTGTAGTTAATTCTTCCATTAAGAAGGTGAACAGGATAGAGGTGAGAGTAAGTAGTAAGTCTTATGCATCAAGGCCACGAAAGGAAGGGAAGGCATACAGTGAACAAGTTTAACCATGGAAATAACGGTAGTAGTAAGAGATGCAACATTAAGGCTTTGAGTGAGAGAATCAAGTCTGTAAGAGAAGAGGAATTAATGATAAAAATCCTTTGACACTCCTGTTTAGGAAAGCTGTGTGACCTGAATCTCCCAGTATGTGAGAGCAGTAGCCCATACATGGATGGATAACGGCCCTGTACAGAGAAAGCAGCTGGAAGTAAGGAAAATAATTTTTGAAGCGGCTCAGAGCACCTGCCTTTATGGAAGCTGTTTTTAGCAACAGAAGAGATGTGAACAGGCCAAGTATTTTCAGTATAGCAGAGGATGATAGTTAAGTGAAGAAGAAAGGGACAGTTGTCTTTATTTATTTATTTTTTTTTATGTAGGGGGGAAAATGTCTAGAAGGTTGTGTCTAGTGGATAAATGAAGCGATTGAGTTTCTGAGGTGCGATTGTTCTATCCCATTTAAAAATAATACAGAGGTCAGATGTTAAGCGTTCTTGGCTTCTCTACGTGAACTGTTCAATTCCAAGTTGAGTTGGGCATCTCACAAAGGACACTGAAAAAAGCAGGATGGAATCATCAGCATAAGAATAGATAGTACACAAAGTTTGATTAAGAAAGTCGCTCATGAATAATAGGAATAGGATGCAGCCCTGTGAAATACCAATGTTTTAGGAGAACAATGGACTGTGGACACTGATTTAGATAATAGTCAGGGGTTACTGTTGTAAAAACCCATAAAACAAATGGATACAGAATATATATATATATATATATATATATATATATATATATATATATATATATATATATATATATATATATATATATATATATATATATATATATATATATATATATATATCTTACTATTTGCTTTAACAATTCACTGAAGGTAATTTTACTTCCTTACCACTTACAAACAATCAATACACACATACACACTTTCTACGATATAGTGATATGTCTCATGAAAAAAAAAAAAAGTTAAAACTTACATGTAAAAATAATTGTTATACTCTAATGATGTGTTGTACAGTATATTATATCTAATCAGAATCTTACGTACTGTTGTTTCGATCATGAATAGGTGAGATTTGCTTGAGCAAGGTTTTCTGATACGTAGTTGATGCGCGCCACAGGAACCGTTAACGAAATATTTTGTTTGCTGCTAGAAACGTTTCCTGCCTAATGCGCTGTTCTAGGTTGGTGCCTTCTTTCTCTGCCATCATTCAAATTATTGCTTTTGATGCTATTTTCTAATGTGCTTCTTTGATCATTGTTCTACTGAACTTGGTAACCGCCTTGCTCCCCCTTCCAGGATCCGGCCACACAAGACTTTACTCACTTTCATCTCTATTCTGTCTACCTTACTAATGCAAGAATTAACAACATCTTCACTACTTCATCTTTTTCTGTGGTAAGCTTCGAAATCATTTGCTTTTTCTGCTTTAACCTTTCTACAAGTTAGATTCTTTTAAGATGACAGCTCGGAAACTAAAATTTCATCCTTTTCTTAATGTTTATTTATTTGTTTTATGTTTTTAATTTTTGTTTGTCAATAAGGAAGCTGCTGGCTATTTGTTAGTTTTTACCTGTTCTCTAATTAATGTAAAAGTTTTTGAAGATTCACGTGTGACTGCATGTGTGAGTGCTGCTTATTAGGAACCAAGCGGAATTTAATAAAGTCAGCAAATTAATGCAATGACGGCTGAAGAGAAAAGAAGAAATAGGAGTTAAATAATTCAGTACTTTTGTGAAATACTAAACCAAAAACAATGAAAATAAGCATTAAAAAAAAAACCTGCCAGATAGGCCAGTTGGCGTTAGGAAATACTAGGAAGTGTGTAATCATGTACTGGTAATATATACTTCAGCAAAAATGGGTTTCAAAATTTTAAAAGATAAAAATACAAGAAGCAAAAAAAGAGCGAAACTGAAACACATTTTCGACAACAGGGTAGGAATCCAAGGAAAGAAATTATACAGAAGAGGAAGAAACAGCAAAAATTAGAACTGTACAATATTTATATTAGGAAATTATAATTACAGTACCTTAGATGTTCTTGTATCAAAACTAGCTGAAACCAAAGATAATATTCACTAAAAAAAAGTATATAGTATGAGTAACAGGAGCAACGTTAAATGCATCAATATATATTTAACCTGTATTAATATATATTTAACCTGTATGGAGAAAATTGAAATAATAAAAGAAAAAGAAAAAATAAATAGCATTAATAACAAAATAATTCAAAGATCAATGAAGCAAGGCTATTGATATCAAAATTTCGTAATGAATGTCGATGCAGTCTGAAGTGGAAAACTTGGAAAAAAAAAAAGTTTCATAATGAATGTCGATGCAGTATGAAGTGGAAAACTCGAAAAAAAAAAAAAAAAAAGTTTCGTAATGAATGTCGATGCAGTATGAAGTGGAAAACTCGGGGAGAAAAAAAGTTGAGTAACAGTTGTAGATGTCAAAGCATTGGAAGGAAAGGTAACAGTCACTCCACCATAGACAACGTAGATCAAAGAAGTTCAGAGGCAAAAATAACAGAAAACCAGTAGAACGTCAACCAATAGATGTAACACCAGATTTATTATTAACTCAATATTTTTAAATACATGATTATGAGATATGAATGAGCCATCCCTGCTGGATTTTGATAGCTAGAAATTGAAAAAAATAAGTAAATGACTGTGAAATGTAGTCAACCCTTAGAAAAGTGACAATGTTATGCTTAAATAGGATTTACAGTTGCATATTACATATTAAGAGTTAAAGACAAATCTGACTACAGAAATAAAGTCACAAATAATTGTTCTAACTTTGAGTGGGACAAGTAATTAGTGAAGTATCACAAGGATCAGGTTTACGGCCACTATTATTTTTAATATATATGAATTATCTATATAATGAAATTATGAAGGAATCAAGATAGGACAAGAAATAATGGATTCAAGCTTCATAAAATTATATTTAAAACATTGGAAGAAATTGTTTCACAAATAGAATGGTAGGTTAATAGAATAGACTAGGTAATTAGAATGTTAGCATGTTGAATAATTGAAGGTTCTGTAATTTCTACTCCATGGCGTTAAAAAAATATCTGACCGTATAATATTTCAGACTTAGAATGACTTGGTCTTTTATTTCTGAGAATTTTCTGACTACATATATATATATATATATATATATATATATATATATATATATATATATATATATATATATATATATATATATATATATATATATATATATATATATATAAAATGACAATTCTATTATTTTTGTAAATAATCAATGTGAATTACATCATGAGACCTTATAGTACAAGGGTCAACTCACACCGAAATGAGAAGACTAAGGATGAATAAACAAAAAAAAATAGATTATTGATTAAGATAAGATCACAAAAAAAAATAAAAAGCAAGAGGATGATTTGACAGAAGAGGTAAAAGTGACTAGTGGGTCATTAAGGCGCAAATCAGATATGTCACTTTGCAATATATAATATATCACCTACTATCCAATTAAGAATAAATGTGTCAAGTTTTTTTTTTTTTTTTTTTTTTTTTTTACGCAAGAGGGGCACTGGCCAGGGGCAACAAAACGAAAAATAAAGGCTCACTGAGAGTGCCAGTACCAAAAGAAAGGACAAAAATGATCATCCAAATTAGAAGATGTCTTGAAACCTCCCTTTTAAGAGTTCAAGTCGTAGGAAGGAGGAAATACAGAAACAAGCAGGGAATTCCAGTTTACCAGAAAAAGGGATGAATAATTGAGAATAGTGGTTAACTCTTGCATTAGAGAGGTGGATAGAATACAGGTGAGAGAAAGCAGAAAGTCTTATGCAGCGAGGCCGTTGGAGGAGGGGAGGAATGTAGTTAGTAAAATCAGAAGAGCAGTTAGCGTGAAAATAGCGGCAGAAGATAGTCAGATTCTTCAATAAATAATTATGACTGATATATATATATATATATATATATATATATATATATATATATATATATATATATATATATATATATATATATATATATATATATATATATATGTGTGTGTGTGTGTGTGTGTGTGTGATAATAATAACAATAGTTAACTGTTTATTGATAGATGCTTATAATACATCATCAGGCAACGGCTGAAAATATACATTTGATGTAGAAAGAAAACATTAAAAGGAATGAGAATACCACCAAACCAGAGACAAATTATGAGGTAGATTATAAAAATGGAAAGTAAAAGGGCAAAATTAAGAATATAGAAATTAAAACACTGTAAAAAGATAAAATTAACTAGAATGACAAACAAGACTAGGTGTGACATCAATAATTATTAATCAGCCTGACTCGAGTGGGGATGGCGCTGTACATTCAGCGGTCGGTGCGGGCTCTGATGAGGACAAGCTTGTTGCAGGCGAGTAGGGCTCGTCGCAGCGGTGGTGCGTCAGGGGGAGCAGATCGCAGTGGCGAGGGTTGTTGAGCAGTTTAAGTCCAAACTGCCTGAGGCTGGCGGCGTATTGGTCAGCGAGGGTGGTGAGGTGCAGGATGGCGAGGGCGGCGTCGTAGGTGGTTTAGGTGATGCCGAGAAAGATCTTGATGGCTCTTTTCTGGGTTCTCTCGAGGCGGCCGAGCTGGGTGGCGGTGAGACAGAGAGAGCAGGCAGGAGAAGCATAGCTAATTTTGGCAACATGAACATCGTGAAAATGGTGATTAGCTCAGGAACGGGAACACCAAGCCGCCACAGCATGTGGAGCCTGTATGTGGCAGAGCTCACTACGTCGTTGGTGTGCGGGTCCCAAGTGAGTCTGTTGTCAACAGTGACGCCGAGGAGCTTGGTGGAACGGACAAGTTTGAGACTGGAGTCGCCCAGTGTAAGGACGGACGCTGGAATGGGGGTGGTGGAAAAATCAAACTGCATAGCGACTGACTTTTGGTGGTTTAAGGTGACATTGTTTGCGGTGGTCCAGGCGAGGAAGTTCTCAATGGTGTTCTGAAACTGGTTGTAGTCCTGCTTGGTATTGTTGATGGCCGTAGCGATGGTTGATTCATCGACATACTTCCATCGATGCTCAGTGTCCAGGAGTGCATCATTGATGAGGAGGACAAAGCAGAGGGGGCCCATTTTGGTGCCCTGAAGCACCCCTCATGTGAGGGGTAGGAAGCTGGACACCTCTCCCTGCACATGCACGGCCTGGCGGGGACCGGAGAGGAAGTCGGCCAGCCAGGAGATGAGACACTCTTTCATGCCTGTGCATACTGCCTTAGAGAGGATTATGGTGTGGTTCACAAGGTCAACTGCTTTGCATAAATCGATGAAAGTACAGACGGCAGATGTTTTCTGTTTATCCAGGATTTTTGTAGAGATAAGTGAGGAAGCTGATGAGGCAGTGTGTGGTGGTGGTGTTTGGTATGCGAAACTACCGAACGTCAACCCTGGGTGCTAGATCTTCGTAGACCCAGTCAGCCACGAAGCTCTCGCAGAGCCGTAATAAGCTTGCCTACTGCAGAGTGTGTGCCTGACTGACAGGTCAGTAATACAAAGTAGTCTATCACCCACACGTCATCCTTCAACATGTGAATGAGTGTATTTATGAAAGCGCAGAGCCGGGATTGGGAATATGAATTTGATTTTATCTTCAAGCTGCGTGCTATTCACGCCTACACCCACAATCCTTCATGATTCTATACGTGTAGTTATCCACGTTGTAAACAGCTAATACACATTTGTTGACTTTCTTCTATTTCACTTTTTACACTTAATGCATTTGTATCTGAACACACACACACACACACACACACACACACACACACAGATCGTTAGTCACTATAGCTACTACCACCACCACCACCACCACCACCACCACCACCACTACTACTACTACTACTACTAATAATAATAATAATAATAATAATAATAATAATAATATTACCATTACTGCAGTGTCCTCATAGCTGTAAAGGACGTGAATTACAAATATACATACAACGGTGTCAGACTCCTGAGTCTTGCTGTCAGGAGAATATCCAAGCAGCAATGTGGAGGATAAAGAAGTCCAGCTCCTGCCATAACCAGAGCCCTTTCCAACTGAAACAGCGCCGTCCGTGATATCACATTTCTTCTCTGCAAGTGAATGACAAAAACTTTATAGTCACAGGCAAGCTGGAGTAGATCGGAGGGTAAACTTTCATCTTTCAAGGGCACGAACGATATTAAATAGCATTCGGTATTATGAGCGCCAGATCTCTCGCCATGATTTTCCTCTTGTTTGTTTGTTTTTTCCACATTTTTTGAAGAGGTGTAATTATATATTTCCATCAAACAATACTTATATTGTATCATTTTCATTCCATCATTATCTGTGAATATGTCTGATTTTTTTTTTACCTTTCATGCATCTTGACCTTTTCCTAATCTTTAATCCTTCTGCTTATGCTGTTACTCTATCTTTTCCGTTGGGCTCATCCGACCACAATCTCATATCTGTATCCTGTCCTATTGCTCCAATCCCTCAGGTTCCTCCTAAAAGGAGGTACCTGTGGAGTTTTGCCTCTGCTAGTTGGGGGGACCTGAGGAGGTATTTTGATGATTTTCCTTAGAATGACTACTGCTTCCGTATCAGAGACACGGAAGCGCATAATAGAGGTGATAGTGTCTGGTATGGAGGCGAACATTCCTCACTCTTTTTCTCGACCTAAACCTTCCAAACCTTAGTTTAACATCCTGTTCTCGTGCTATACATGATAGAGAGGTGGCCCACTAAAGGTACTTGAACTTTCCATCACCAGAATCCCATGCGCTTTACATTTCTGCCCGGAACCATGCCAGGTCTGTTCTTCAACTAGTCAAAAACTACTTCATTAATAGAAAGTGTCAAAATCTTTCAAGATCTAACTCCCCTCGTGACTTCTGGCATCTAGCCAAAAACATCTACAATAACTTTGCTTCTTCTTCTTCTTTCCCTCCTTTATTTCAACCAGATGGCACCCATGCTATCACATCTATCTCTAAAGCTGAACTCTTCGCTCAAGCCTTTGCTGAAAACTTTACCTTGGACGATTCAGGGCTTGTTCCTCCTTCTCCTCCACCCTCTGACTACTTCATGCTACCTATTGAAATTCTTCGCAATATTGTTTTCCATGCCCTCGCTGGCCTCTCATTTATGATCCGCATCAAGCAGCGTAACAGCAGTAAGGTGTGCTGCAGGAATGACGGAGGGTTTCAGAGTGGAGGTGGGACTGCACCAGGGATCGGCTATGAGCCCCTTCTTGTTTGTAGTAGCAATGGACAGACTGACTGATGAGGTCTGACAGGAATCCTCACGGACTATGATGTTCGCAGACGACGTAGTGATCTGTTGCGAAAACCGGGAAGAAGTGGAGACAGAGTTAGAGAGGTGGAGATATGCACCGGAGAGAAGGGGATTGAAAGCGAGCAGGACCAAAACTGAGTACATGTGTTTCAACAGAGGTGATGGGGAGACAATAAGGCTACAAGGTGTGCAAATGACAAAGGTTGACGAATTTAGATATTTGGGGTCCATGGTACAGAGTAATGGAGACTGTGGTAGGGAGGTAAAGAAGAGAGTGCAAGCGAGATGGAATGGGTGGAGGAAGACGGCAGCAGTGACATGTGACAGAAAGGTTTCCGCAAGAACAAAGGGAAAGATTTATAAAACAGTAGTGAGACCCGCCATGCTGCACGGTATGGAAACAGTACCACTAACGAAAAAGCAGGAAGCGGAGTTGGAAGTAGTGGAATTGAAGATGTTGCGATTTGCTCTTGGAGTGACGAGGATGGATAAAATCAGAAATGATTACATCAGAGGAACAACACACGTACGTCGGTTTGGGGACAAAGCAAGGGAGGCTAGGCTGAGGTGGCTTGGACATTTCAGGAGTGACGAGGGGTATGTGGGGAGGAGGATGCTGGACATGGATCTACTTGGCAGGAGGAAGAGAGGGAGACCAAAGAGAAGGTTTATGGATGCTGTGAAGGGAGACATGCAAGTGGTGGGCGTGACAGCCCACCTAAATGAGAGCAGCCGAAAGAAGAAGAAGAAGCCCTCGCTGGCCTAAACCCTCGGAAGGCTTATGGACCTGATGGGGTCCCTCCTATTGTTCTCCGAAACTGCGTCTCTGTGCTTGCACCTTGCCTAGTCAAACTCTTTCAGGTCCGCCTGCCAACATCTACCTTTCCTTCTTGCTGGAAATTTGCATTCATTCAGCCTATTCCTAAAAAGAGTGACCGTTCTAATTCCTCAGAGTACCATCCTATTGCTTTAATTTCCTACCTATCTAAAGTTTTTTAATCTATCATCAGCAGAAAGATTCTTAAACATCTATCACTTAACAACCTTCTATCTGATCGCCAGTATGGGTTCCGTCAATACCCCTCTACTGGTGATCTTCTGGTTTTCCTTACTGAGTCTTGGTCATCCTCTTTTAGAGATTTTGATGAAACTTTTGCTGTTGCCTTAGACATATCAAAAGCTTTTGATAGAGTCGGTCACAAAGCTTTGATTTCCAAACTACCCTCCTACGGCTTCTATCCTTCTCTCTGTAACTTCATCTCAAGTTTCCTTTCTGACCGTTTTGTTGCTGTTGTGGTAGGCAGACACTGCTCTTCTAAATCTATTAACAGTGGTGTTCCTCAGGGTTCTGTCCTGTCACCCATTTTCTTCCTATTATTCGTCAATAATCTTCTAAACCAAACTTCTTGTCCTATCCACTTCAACGCTGATGATACCACCCCGCACTTTTCCACGTCTTTTCGTAGACGTCCAACCCTTCAGGAAGTAATCAGTTCACGCAGGGAAGCCACAGAACCCCTGCCTTCTGATCTCTAAAATTTCTGATTGGGCAGAGCAAACTTAGCATTGTTCAATGCCTCAAAAACTCAATTCTTCCATCTATCAACTCGACACAGCCTTCCAGATAGCTATCCCCTCTTCTTCAATGACACTCAACTGTCCCCCTCTTCTACACAGAACATCTTTGGTCTGTCCTTTACATATGATCTAAACTGGAAACTTCACATTTCATCTCTAGCAAAAACTACTTCTATGAAGTTAGGCGTTCTGAGACGTCTCCATCAGTTTTTCTCACCCTTCCAACTGCTAACTTTGTACAGGGCCTTATCCGTCGATGTATGGAGTATATTTCACATGTCTGTGGGGGTTCCACTCATACCACTATTTGAGACAGGGTGAAATCAAAAGCTTTTCGTCTCATCAAATTCTTTCCTCTAACTGACTGTCTTCAGCAGCTTTCTCATCACCGCAATGTTACATCTCTTGCTATCTTCTACCGCTATTTTCATGCTAACTGCTCTTCAGATCTTGCTAACAGCATGCCTCCCCTCCTCCCGCGGCCTCGCTGCATGTCTCTTCTTTTTTCTCATCCCTGTTCTGTCCACCTCTAATGCAAGAGTTGACCATTATCCTCGATCATTCATCCCTTTCTCTGGCAAACTCTGGAACTCCCTACCTGCTTCTGTATTTCCACCTTCCTATGACTTGAACTCCTTCAAGTGGGAGGTTTCAAGACACTCATCCTTCAATTCTTGAATACCGCTGTAGACCCTATTCGGGGACCAGCATCTCAACAGGCTTTTTTTTTTTTTTTTTTTTTTTCGTTGTTCCTTCTGCATGAAAAAAAATAAATAAATAAATCTTTCTACATTGTTTTATTCACTCCCAGTAGGCGGTGGTTGACTGCTGGCATATAGCAAGTCTGTCCCGGCAGCCGCAGGTGATTCGTAATATCGTGGATTTTTTAAGAAGCATCGCGATATTTTGAACATTTTAAAACTGATCGGCGCTGATTGGCAGCATTTGTGGTCATCAGATACTACCAGTGACGTATGACATACTGTAGCCGAGAATTCCATTTCTCTGCCACCGTCACCAGATCGGGAATGAGTGTGGGCGTAATTGGTAATGTGCAATAGGGGCATATACTTGAGTCAATTATCTGTTCATTCCATGACGTGTTCGCTCCACGTCCCTCCTTTTTTTCCTTCTTCTTCTTCTTCTTCTTCTTCTTCTTCTTCTTCTTCTTCTTCTTCTTCTTCTTCTTCTTCTTCTCATCTGTCGTTCTTTCTTTCTTTTTGTATTTCTTTCTTTCTGTCTGTCTGTCTGTCAGTCAGTCTGTCTGTCTGTCTGTCTGTCTGTCTGTCTGTCTGTCTGTCTCTCTGTCTGTCTGTCTGTCAGTCAGTCTGTCTGTCTGTCTGTCTGTCTGTCTGTCTGTCTGTCTGTCTGTCTGTCTGTCTGTCTGTCTAAAATTCTTTCGTTCTTCTTTCTTTCTTTCTTTCTTTCTTTCTTTTTCTTTTTGTCTGTCTGTTTGTCTGTCCTTTTTTCTTTTAAGTTTAAGCAAAATGTCAAACTTTTGTCAGTTTCCTGGTCATCTCTCCTTGTCATTTACCTCCTCTCTCTCTCTCTCTCTCTCTCTCTCTCTCTCTCTCTCTCTCTCTCTCTCTCTCTCTCTCTCTCTCTCTCTCTCTCTCTCTCTCTCTCTCTCTCTCATGGACTCAGACGTTTTCATTCCAGGAAATTCGTAAGACTCCATATAACTGATCCGTATGTCAGGACTGTTAGACTGCACTGATTATAAATCTTTATCTTTAGTAACAAAGGATTATTTTTCTTAACACTTATTTACCTAAATCATTTAATCACAACCCTATTCTTATTTTTACTTAAGTCAATTCCCAAAACGTACTAATTTACTGTCATACTTAGTACTTGTAAACACACTAATGCTTCATTCTCTTCTTTATTCTCGAGTTCTAGTATATATTACTAAATATTCTTGATCAGCCTGTGTGTCGGGTTTTCAGTGACAGAAGCAGTACTGATAGTGTAGGATTGCAGTAATGATATGAAGTATTATAGACCAAACTAACGGATGTTTCAGATGCCTTTCACTTCTGGCTGAAAGTCGCTCGTACTGGAAAGTGTGCCCGTTCCACAAGGAGGTTCGCGGCGACGTGATGGCGGCACTCAAGAGGGGCGCCGTGGAGTGGTACGCTCAAGCCAGACTCAGGTGAGGCCCCCATGGACGACGGAGCTCCCTCACCCTCCACTCCTCATGCAGGACACACACACACACACACACACACACACACACACACACACACACACACACACACACACACACACACACACACACACTTAATGCACCACCACAGAATACATGCCACATCGCGCTTGCCACACGCACACCCACTCAGCCCTACCACGCATACTACACCCACCCGTCACAAGTAAACACGCCACACCCTTCACTTATGTGGCACTTCGTCCTCATTACACCCCATCCTCCTCCTATTCTTCACTTCCTTATTGAATGTCGTGTCTACAATAATAACACATTAGTAAAGAAAAACAAAATAAAAAATAAATAAATTACACTCAGATACTTGAATTCAACAAAGACAAAAAGCATACTAACATCATCCCCTCATCTTTCCTTTGCCACAATTCTTCCTTGTCTCTACGTTCCTTTATTTCACCTGATAGTTATAGTGAAGACCTTATCAGATGGTAACGAGGATGAAATACCGCACATCCTCCCTTTTCCTTCTCCTTTGTCCTCCTTTTATACATCCTTTTTTCTTATCCACTCTTGTTGCCTGCCCTGTTCCTTACCACCCAGCCACCCTTCCTCTTCCCCCTACTACCCATGCATTAGTATAGTGACCTACAGTATCAGACAAGATCGCACGAGTGAGATGATGTGTTTCCGATCACACTGAACATATTAAAAATATATATATCTCGTTTGGTCGTGCACTTTTTTATCAACAACAGTTTGTTCACTTTACTCCGTCTTCAAATGCATGTAAATTAATTCCTATGATTTGCCTTGCATTCCTCTTTCTAAGCCGTCCATTGTGAGTATGACAATAGTCTCTTAGCATATTCATATTCGTAACCTTATGTTTAATGGTTCCGCTGAAGTAACGTTTTGTCTCCGCCCTGGTTGTCGAGACCGTCTCATCAGGAAAAAAGGAGGAAGACGACAGAGGCGAATTTAATTTTCCTCCGCACTGTAGCCAATTGAGAACACGACCTGTCTTTTCCATTCCTCCCTCCCTTCCTCTCATCATATCAATAACCACAACCGCGACTGCCTCCTACCAGCACCCCCCCCCCCGTCTCTCTCTCTCTCTCTCTCTCTCTCTCTCTCTCTCTCTCTCTCTCTCTCTCTCTCTCTCTCTCTCTCTCTCTCTCTCTCTCCTTATTTTTGCTCAATTCGTCAATTCCTTCCCTTCCTCCGTTATCCCTGTTCTCTCCTATAGATCGTTCTTCACAGTTTCATCTGCAATTTGGCACATATACAATATAATCGGCAGTCTCCCTGCAGTATTACAGTTTAGAGCAAGTATACCGTGAATCAAGTCACCCAAGGAGCTTCCTTGCAGGAGTGTAACCATAAGCAGTGATGGAGAGTGTGGATGAAAATATTTACCAAATGACAGTATTAAAAATCAAAAATAAGAAATGTAACAAGTTCCCTACGAAATGGCAAACACACGATGAAATAGAGAGGACTTATGAATTCCTGGTAGTCTTTCAACCTGAGATGACAGTTCGTCCTCTATCTGTTCCTCCCACCTCCTTCTATAGCCTTCCACCATTTGTCCTCGTTGCCTTCCTCTTGCCGGAGCCTTTCTATCACTCTGTGTACTCTTGGAAGGTTTATGCGCGACAGATGCAGTAAGTGGGGGTGTTCGACGTCTGTTTTGTGGTATGGTGTATGACAGATCGTTCTTCTCTGTTTCTTCAGTACACGCACACACACACACACACACACACACACACACACACACACACACACACACCATTCTTCTGCAGCTGCTCCCATGTTCATATGGGGTCGCTGTTCCTCACTAGTCTTCTCCACAAGGCTCTGTCCCCAACCTCCTCTCCACTCAATCCTCTCTCCCTCAGGTCCTCTCCAATGCGATCCTTCCACACACACACACACACCATTCATGTATTTTTATTCTTCTGATATCTGACCGAACAACACACACACACACACACACACACACACACACACACACACACACACACACACACACACACACACACACACACACTAATAAACAATGATAGCTACCAAGCACAAACACGTTTAGGCAAGTAGGCGCTAATGGATAGCGTAGGTTCGTCTGCGAGTACGAGTACGTATAGCTGCTCGCTGTGAGTAAGCGTTATACAAGATTAGAAAGCTGCAATGGTATTCTATCTTTTTGTATTGTTTTGTTGTTGTCAGTGTATTCAACGTGGCTTTGTGTCTCGGTTACTAGCATTAAGGCTCCAGAGAATGACAACAGGTAATGTAATACCTGGCAGCAGCATGTCTCCATGGCGGCAGGATCCAAAACGTGGAGGTCTCATCATATGTACACGTAGCCTGAGTTGAAGTCCAGTAATTAGATTTAATGAAGCGTTTCTGTGTTCTTATTCACATTTTTCTTTTTTTTTCACATTCTTTGGCAAAAAGTACATTTCCGTTAGTAATTATGTATTCCATGTTTTCATACAATGAGGCGGATCGCGAGCTTCTAAAGGTCTGTCGCTGCTTCAAATCCCTAAATCTGTTTTTGTTGTAGATATGGATACTATACAAGAGTGTCAAAAGAACTACATGAGCCTGGGAAGCGCTCAGCACTTAAGGGAAAAAATCTAAAATATTTTAAAATTCTCCTAAAACATGAAAGCCACGCAATTGCATCAGCATGAACTTTGCGTGTGTGTGTGTGTGTGTGTGTGTGTGTGTGTGTGTGTGTGTGTGTGTGTGTGTGTGTGTGTGTGTGTGTGTTTAATTCACCCACGGTCATGAGGATCACGTGCTAGACTCGTGATCACAAGTAATAACTTCCCCGTGAGAGCCTAGAGCTCACAATAGTCACCTATGTGTGTGTGTGTGTGTGTGTGTGTGTGTGTGTGTGTGTGTTCATAATTTAGCCTGTGCATAGTTATACATGTATGTTTGCATGCTATTTGTGTAAATATGTATGTGCTTATATTTTAAACTGTGCGTCATTTTCTATTATTGTTGTGTGTGTGTGTGTGTGTGTGTGTGTGTGTGTGTGTGTGTGTGTGTGTGTGTGTGTGTGTATGAAGAGAGAGAGAGAGAGAGAGAGAGAGAGAGAGAGAGAGAGAGAGAGAGAGAGAGAGAGAGAGAGACAGAGTCAATAGCACCTGTGTCGTTCGCATGACCATGTTCACTGCAGCAAATTCTCAGCCTTTGACTCTTTTCTTGTCACCCTGTTACTTGATGGTTCTTTGTAACCGACATATTGACATTCACCTTTCCTTCCTCCTATTTTCGCCTTCTGTTTCTCCTTCCACTTATCCTTCTCATCATCCCCCTTCTTCCTCCCCTTACTTCTCCGTCTTCCATGGTGGGCTTCACTGTTGTTCGCTACTAACTGTTTAGTGTTTGTCTCCTCAAGCCTCATGTTCCTGCGTTCCCCTCCGCCACCACCACAAGGTGAGTGCCGCTGTCCCAACTAGTACAGGTGCCTTGGCTGCACTCAGTAGGTGACAACAACCATTTTGATTAGAGGATGCAGTTTAGTTCGAGGGTGTAGATTTACCTAGAATACCACCAATGCCATTACTAGTGCTACTGGTACTAGCATTGGTGCAAAAATACTAATGACAACAAAAACAACAGCAAGAGCAGCAGGTAATGATGATTATCATGATGATGGTGGTGATGATGATAATATAATGATAATAATAATAATGATAATAATAATAATAATAATAATAATAATAATAATAATAACAATAATAATAATAATAATAGTAATGATAGGTACTGCTGCTGTTGCTGCTGCTGCTGCCATTTTTGCAACTACCTATACTACTAATACTTTTACTACAATATCAACTGCGGCTATTGTAACTAATAATACAAATACTACTTTTACTATTAATAATAATAATAATAGTCCTACTACTACTACTACTACTACTACTACTACTACTACTACTACTACTATTGTTATTATTATTATTATTATTATTATTATTATTATTATTATTATTATTATTATTATTATTATTATCATCATCATTATTATTATTGTTGTTGTTGTTGTTGTTGTTGTTGTTGTTGTTGTTGTTGTTACTATCTACTACTACTGCTGCTACTACTACTACTACTACTACTACTACTACTACTACTGTTAATAATAGTAATAGTAGTAGTAGTAGTAGTAGTAGTAGTAATAATAATAATAATAATAATAATAATAATAATAATAATAATAATAACAACAATAATAATAATAAAAATAATAATAATAATAATAATAATAATAATAATAATACAGACTAGTAAGATGAGTCTCTCTCTCTCTCTCTCTCTCTCTCTCTCTCTCTCTCTCTCTCTCTCTCTCTCTCTCTCTCTCTCTCTCTCTCTCTCTCTCTCTCTCTCTCTCTCTCTCTCTCTCTCTAGCTGTGTCATACAAAGCTACCAGATCACTTTATTATAACCTTGCAATTAAATCTTCATCCAAACTTGCTTGTCGGTGTAGGTACGACCGCCACCGGGAAGCCAGCCTGGCCACAGGAGGAGATGTGGCCCTAGAGTCTCTAGCCAAGCTCGCTCTTCACCTCACCCTGGATCTCCAAGCCGGTGCGGATTACTACGATCATGCTTTCTCAAGGTGAGGCAGTAATTGTTTGATGTTCTCTCAATTCTTAATTCTCAGTTCGTTGAGGCGTTCTTTATAATTGTTTAACCTATTTTCTCCTCCGGCTCTGATTTCATCCTACTATTGTGCTAATTGCTTTTCCTTTCTTCTTTCTACGGTCAAGGTGGGTGGGGGTTGTCATCTGGCAACTTATAGCGCTTGCGCTCGTCCCACTCTGCCTTCTCCGTTATGTTTAATAATAATAATAAAAAGTTTGTGGTGAGGAGTACGTATTATTTCTCTCTAAAGATGTAGGCAATATGGAACTGTCATGAAAGTTTGCTTCATGTTGAATTGTTAACAGATCTACTGAATGACTTTGTTGGAAAGAACTATCGTTTAAAGAAGAAAAGATAAATGAATAAATAAAAACGGAAAGAAAGTAAAAAGTAGTCGCATAAGAATAAATGAGTATATGTGGTATGTGTAGACAAGTTAAGCAAAGGTTATAATACTACAAAATTATTAAAATTATCCATGCATACAATGGCATAAGAAGAACCTTGATGAGTGTCCATTGCGAGGCATTCAGTGAACTAACTTCAGAGCTGTCTCCACAAGTGTTGCGGAAACAACCAGTTGCATTAAAGAGTGTCATCATCGATGGAGATAGAACAACAAACGGCGACATTCTTACTGAGAGAACAGTGAAAAAAGTGACAGCCATCTTGAGTAGTAGCTACTAATTCACCACCTGACTCAAGTGTATATTATGTAACTGTCTTCCACAATGTGTCTTGACACTGGGCAGTGGAGAGCTCTGTGGGTGACAAACAATAGACACGGGTCACTGCAGAAACAAGGACACTACGAGATAGCGCATCAGCGCGTTCAACGGCAACATTCGCTTTGCCTAAAATTCGCTTGGATAGTGAGACACCATTTGGCAAGGCTGCAAGGCAGAGAGTAACTTTTTCACCTTAGAAAAATATTATTGTAGAGTGTATGTAGAATGCGTATACTGCAATGGGACTGCCAAATATTAGTTTTTTGAAGTGCTTGAGTACTCAAGTGAAATGTGCTAGTGTGACGGCGCCTTTAAATAGAATACTTTTTCAGCCACAGAACACGATTGGCATGACTTAGGCCGCTTTCACACCAGAGTGGCACGCCGCGCGTGGCAAGTGCAAGTGACACGTAACACGATGATTTCAAATCAAGATTGCACGTGACGCGTGTCAGACCGCTTTCACTCATTTCACAAGATGACATTATGGAAGGATGATGTTACTGTTGCTTTGATTGGTGTTGTAGTCGCCCACAGAAGATAAAGGAAGATGTGTTGGATACATTTGTATCTTAAAGAGAATGTAGAAGCTCACAGTGCTTATGTAGTTACAAAGCAACTAGAGGTGCATGAAGAGAAGTTCCAGCAGTTTTACCGAATGCGGAAAGAAAATACAAAACAAATTCATTGTACATACCTGTAGAGAGAAACGTCTCTACTGTACAGATCCATGCCTTGTCTTGTTCATCCCTCGAGATGTACTTAGGTGATCTGTCATATAGACATTTTTGTTTTTCCACAGCTTTTACAGATTGTATGTTAAATCGTTCATTGCCTGGAAGAGAGAGGCAGAGCTAGTTGTGCACGAGAGCACGTGTCCCAAGTCTCATTCACTGGGCGAGCGAGGCAGTGTTGTCAAATGTCTTCGCAAATCTGTCTCGACACTTGAAAACTACTCTATATATGCCATACAGCCAAAAGTTTTCCTTTTATATTATATTTTGTTATTAAAATTTAACATTTTAATATTACCTTGAATAATAATAAGTTTGGATGTGAAAGCTCCATTAAATTTTGACAACACAGTCCGAGGCGACAAGTCGCACGCTGGGAAAAAAAAAAAATCGGGCAAGTCCAATCCCGGGGTGGCAAGCAGGTCGCACGTGGCACAAGCGACGTGTCGCGCCACTTTGTAAAAGGTTTCATATGTACCCGGATCGTTTTAAAATAGTGTGGCCTTATGCATACCTACTTCATGCCCATTCCCAGATATCTCTCTCTCTCTCTCTCTCTCTCTCTCTCTCTCTCTCTCTCTCTCTCTCTCTCTCTCTCTCTCTCTCTCTCTCTCTCTCTCTCAAGTATTAAGGGAACCAGCCTAGAGCAAAAAGAACTGGATAAAAAAAAATGCTCATAATGTTGCCAAAAAAAATAAATCCGTGGTTGGAGCAAAATCAATTAAGCAATTTGAGGGCAGACTTGATAAATTTTGGATTAATCAAGAACTAAAATATAACTATAAGGCAAAAAACCACCGCACGCTACTACAAGGTGAACATGTAGATCTGGAGTCACAGGCGTAAGCCTCTTCCAGGAAGTCTTCTGTGAGTATCTGTGAGTATCTGTGAGTGTATAGGAATACTGTTCACAAGAATCATTAATTTCCATGTTCTCTACAGCACCTCTCTCAAGATTCCTTACGTGGCTATCAACTACAAGATTTTCGAGAAGCTGGTGAGTGCTGGCGGATGGTGGAGCTGTTCGTTCGAGCTGGTTTATGTTTATCTTTGCTTCTTTTTATTTTTTGCATTCAACATAGTTTTGATTAATGTCTTGAATATAATGAAGAATTATTCCACGCCTACACATTCACGTAGTCATAACACCGCGACTTAGCTGAAATTATCATCTAATTTCCTCTCCTTTGTGGCAGCTCTCAGAAGATGCGCTCAAGGTGCTCACCGTCATTCAGGTAAGTATTGGGCAAAGAAGCTTGAGAGCTCGAGTCTGTAAGCTTCTTTGGTACTAGGACAGCGTCGAGGAAGTTTATAATTATCTTTATTAAACTTCAGTGGGATGTCCACGTGTGTGTGTGTGTGTGTGTGTGTGTGTGTTTTACAGGATTCGAGCTACAAATGTGTCGTCCCGTCTCCATATCTGTATTTATTTAATCTTTCTGCCTATTATTATTTTTTTATTATTATTATTTTTATTTTATTTTCTTTTATTATTTTTTTTTTTTTTTTTTTTTACTTGCTATTAATATCTTCGTATGGCATCAGCAGATACGGAGGAACTAGAAGCCAGTTACGGCTTTCTGGGCGAGTGGGTGCGTAATGGTTGTGTGTTGTGACAGCTCGTCCTTTCTGAGTCATTTCTTACTAAAAAAGTTGTCTTATCGTTCCAAATACCACGAAAGACCAATATACATTTTGATGGATGCATAGTGTTTAGACTTTCATTTAGGTTAAGAAAATTACGTAGAGCAAATTCGAAACTTCATCTTTCCTTGCTACACGCAAGAACAAGACGGCCTCACGATCAGCTGGTTCCAAGGAATAGTCACTTTTAATATTCCATGGGTGCTTTCCCTCGGGCCGCCCCCTTCTCCCGCAGAAGCAACAACCCAGCAGGACCAGTAGCTGCTCCCCTGTGTTAAGAAGCAAAGGAAAAAAAAATGCAGGTTACAAGTAATTAAAAAAAAAAAAAATCTGGTTATGGAAAATGAAACGCCAAGGTAAGAAAAGATTATCGAGTTGTCCAATGTGAATTTTTTTTTTTTTTTTTTTTTTTTTTTTTTTCAATACAAAATGTGAAAAATATACCACCAGATATTTACAAGTTCATGAGTGAGG
This sequence comes from Scylla paramamosain, assembly GCF_035594125.1. Classification (NCBI taxonomy): domain Eukaryota; kingdom Metazoa; phylum Arthropoda; class Malacostraca; order Decapoda; family Portunidae; genus Scylla; species Scylla paramamosain. Next base: position 5,038,415 of record NC_087171.1, on the reverse strand, counting down.
GAGAGATTAATGACATCGCATTATTTGTAAGCCGGGCGTTACAAATGTTAAAAGTACCATATGAATATACTCCAAGCTTTTCATGAGGCTTTGTTGAGTCAACAAACTAAATGAAAAAACTGGAAATATCGAGCTTAAACTTGGAAGTGGGTGAGCTGAGATCTACGCACCAGTAACATTGTGAACCCAGCCGTCATTCACTGCTGACTGTACACTTGAAGAAATATATGAAAGAAAAGCAACGGAAAAATAACTTTATGTTATGTGGTATCAAGGAGACCCATAAAAGTATTCCTGCAGAACTGAAGATAAACATACCCACACTGTTTAGGAATGTGAAGTTCTGAAATGGATAACAATAAGTAACTTAAAAACTTAGTGAAGACTGCAAACCCATTGCCATCTGTGATGCATTCAAAAAGCTAAAATCCCAAAATTTAAGATTCCAAAGGTGAGTTGAAGAGTACAAGACCAACGGATATTTTAGCAAAACAGCACAAAACTGACACCAACTTGCAAACCCCTACCTTGTCCTTACTATCTGTGCATCCCCAGTGCCCAGGAGACACCTGTGTGTAGGAAATATGCTGTATCTCTGTAGGGAATATGTCACTGCTCTAGAGTCTACTAAATTTGTAGATGTGGTGTGTAGGAAGTGTATGCATGGTATAGGAAATGTGGTGCGCCTTAATGCTTGAGACGAGTTTATCACAGAAAGTGTCATAACACATGCAAAAATATAAACTTTTCACTAGTCTCCAGTATGGGTTTCTCTCTGGTTATTCCACTGTTATACAGCTAATCAGCCCTTGACAAATGGATGAATGACATTGATAGCCAAAAAGATATTGATGTGGCCTACTGTAACATTAGAAAGCCAATTACCCGAGTTGAGTTCCCCACAGGCACGTATTGCTGAAAGTTGATAGTTATGGTATTAAGAGGAAAGTAGTGGCCTGGAGAGATTTCTTAACAGAAAATAATGGGTACTGGTTGAAAACATAACATCTGAGTGGAGACCTGTCACAAGTGGTATACCCTAAGGGTCTGTTCTTGCCTCCCCCCCAACTTTTTTTTTTTTTTTTTTTTTTTTTTTTTTTTTTTAGAACATGTAAGAAATGGCAGTTTAATGCATTTATTTCCTGATGATACTAAAGTATTTAATGAAATCAGAATTCCAGATGACTGCAATATATTTCAAGCGGACTTACATAGAATATGGGCTTGGAAAAAAAAAAATGGCTCCTGGAATTTCACCTTGTTAAAGTGGATCAGATTCACATTGGCAAGAAAGCTCCAGTTACAGCATATGCTATGGATTCCATGATACCCAGAAGCAGTGCAGAAAGAGACCAGGGAGATACTAATGATGAAAAGTTCTCTTAATCATACTATGATGATCATTATGCTGTCATATTTGTATCTTTGCATCATAACAGGATATTATTCCAGCATTTGATCTCTATTGGTGAATTTGAAATCTTTTAGTTTCTGTGATGTAATTTGCAATATTATTTCTTAAATTTATTTATAGTTTAAATTTAATATTAAATTATAAGTTACAATGAACCCTTGTCTTGATCTTTCAAGATGAAGATAAAAGAATAAAGGAAAAAATTTCCAAATAGAAAATTGTTCCTATCCCTTTAAGAGTAAGTGATGGCTACTCATCCCCTCCCAGGCAGTACAGTCAGATCACTGCTAGCACGCAATATTTTAATGTGAATGGTGTCTAATATGGGGGATCAGTTAACTTTCAAGTCTTACTATAACATGGGAGACTTAAAAAAAAAATCCTAACACAAGGATGGGCCAGGAGCAGCAGAGAAGTCCTTGACACAGGGTACAGTAACACTTCTGTTAGCAGAACCAAATCCTCACTTTAGCAGCAACTTAACTATATTCCTTTTCATTCTATTTAAAAAATTATAATGATTTTGAATATTACCAATATTCAAAGAAATACACAAATTATAGTATTAGTAAGTTATTGTAATGTACTCTGCAGATGTTCATATTGACATATTTAGACATTGACCTCTCCTCGTCATTCTCTAATTCCATAATAATTTCAGGTAGATGAGGACATCGAAAATGAGATCTGGCAGATGTGTGCTTTGCTACGAGATCTGGAGCTGAACAAGGAGACACCATACTATAATCCGCACTGTTCTACAAGTCCCTTTCTGCTTTACCTGGCACTTGCTGAGTTTTCAAAGTGAGTATGTTGCATGACTTGCCACCACCCATAATTCACATAATGCTTACAGAAATGTAACATATACATTTTCTCTCATTTGTGGATAATAAAAAAGACAAGATCCTGAGGGAAGACTTGTTCACTATATCTTGATATTTATTTTTCATTTCATTATTATTATTTTGTTTATTTTTCAACAAAGAAAAGTATGACCAAGTGTTATTAATATAATTCTTTGTGAAAAACTCTGCTAAATACTTCTCTCTCTCTCTCTCTCTCTCTCTCTCTCTCTCTCTCTCTCTCTCTCTCTCTCTCTCTCTCTGTCTCTCTCTCGTCTCTCTCTCTCTCTCTCTCTCTCTCTCTCTCTCTCTCTCTCTCTCTCTCTCTCTCTCTCTCTCTCTCTCTCTCTCTCTGGGGAATGAAATACCAAATATAACAACAAAATATAAAGAGGGGAATGCATTCTCTTTAAATATCCTGTTACTTTCATTATGTATTAATGTAAATTAAAGGAACATGAAAACAAAGACATGAAAACAAATTTTCCATTGGAATACAATGAAAATCTTATTGATCTATTCCGCACCCAAAAAAGATATCAATTTGAAAATCAGTTAACATGTTATTTAATGCAAAATATAAGTAATTGTCATAACAAATATCAATACTAAATGATGTAAAATATAAATGAAGCAGCTATGTATCCTTGGAGGTCAACAACACGTACACCATGATCATGCTGTTTGTATGGTAATTGTGTCATTCATATTACTGATATCATCCCTAGCCACCAGCTTCTTGGGAAAAAATTGTGGCTTACATAAATAAAGTTAATTTTATGTAAAAGACAAAGAACACTGAAGAACACAAGTTGAACGAGGATATTACTGCATGGCTGCCACCTCTACTGAAAATTGAGACAGATGTGAAGTGCAGGCTAAAGGAAGCCAGAAAAGTACTTGGTGAACTCTTATTTAACTTGCAAGCTTGAGAGAGAGAGAGAGAGAGAGAGAGAGAGAGTGTTCCTTCTGTTGCCCTTTTTATTGGTGAGATGTGAGCACTTAAAGAATAGCTTGTAACACTGGACATATACTTCCAAGCAGGTGGCATTATGTACATTGACATGATTCTTTTTTTTTCTTTTTTTTTAGTAAAGTACAGTGAAAACTTGCTTTTGTAAGAGCATTTTTAGACTTGAAAGAACATTATTTTACTTTTATTTATTAATTTTATTTTATTTATTTTTTATTTATTTATTTATTTATTTATTTATTTATTTTATTATTTCTTTTTTTCATCATGCATAAGTGGGAAATGACTACTGGTTATATAGTAATAACTGAAGTTCATAATCTGTTCTTTACTATATACAATTCATTGTCAAATCTTACATCCTCATCTTTCCCTCCTCTTATGCAGATTTCAGGAGCACGTGGCAGCCAGCGAGCGCCATGCCCTGCTGCTAGGTTCTGTGTGGGGCCACTTCCTTCCTGCTGTTAGCCGCTGGGTTGATGTAACAGCTTTCAGAGTGTTCTACCGCATCCGAGTGGCCATCCTGACTGACCGGGTTGCTAACACTGGCGAGCCCGTCCAGGTTAGGCAATTACCTCACATATCACAGCCCTACCTTATCCATATGGAGTGAAATGTAGCAGATCTCCCTCATCCTCAACTCTCTCTCTCTCTCTCTCTCTCTCTCTCTCTCTCTCTCTCTCTCTCTCTCTCTCTCTCTCTCTCTCTCTCTCTCTCTCTCTCTCTCTCTCTCTCTCTCTCTCTCTCTCTCTCTCTCTCTCTCTCTCTCTCTCTCTCTCTCTCTCTCTCTCTCTCTCTCTCTCTCTCTCTCAGTAATAATGCATCTTATTGCCTGCTTCCTTTGAACGAAATATGTCTCTGCATTACATGGAAGTCTTTTCAATAAACACTTATTTAAGGTGCATTTTCTTGAAGAAAATAATTAATATTTGGGTCAATCTGGAATGCTTGGCGAAGCAGTACACTACCTCAGCCGTAGACACCACCTCCTGCTTCTACCATGTCAAGACCTTCTGGCGCCACCTGGCCTGGCCTGATCTTGGCACCTCCTACTCTCTTGTGGTCAAGATGGTTGAGGTAAATTTTTTTGTTACACAACATCATCATCTTTTACCAAGCTTCCTGTGACACAACACTGAGCCAGTCAATCAGATTGTGCCAATATTCCAATTTATATTTTTCATTATGTGATCAAATGTTAAAATGTATGACCTGTCTTCTGACATTCTTGGCATAGATTTGCATGGCCATGAATGGTATTCTTAAAGGTTGAATAATCTCATCTGTAAAAGGTTATGGATGATAGCTGTTATTATGACAAAAATTCCACAGGAATGCATGAATGATCACCTTCTGGTGAGCTCATACTGAAATTAGTTTTGTGGCAATATATATATATATATATATATATATATATATATATATATATATATATATATATATATATATATATATATATATATATATATATATATATATATTAATTATATATCAATTATGTATGTTGTAAGGAGACAGGTAACATTCTCAATGGTGCTTTCCTTATTTCTCATTAGTTTTCATAGTTGTCTGTCATAACCTGAAATTCCCACCACTTATAGACCTTATGTTACAACTTTGCTGAACAGAATAACCTCAGGACACATACTATTTTTGTTCAGTTTTAATTTTTGATCCATGCAGTCATGTTCTGTCAGAATCCACCTTCTGTGTCATAAATGTTTGTTTTATTTTTACTGATTTTAATTCAACAGACAGAACACTTTAAAGAGGTGGTGATTTTGGTAGTGGTGCTGGCTAGAAAGGCTGTGACATTAACAATAGTGTTTGTGATATGGGAATGTTTAGTCAAAATGGAATAGTTGGTTGTGATAGTGGTGAAGATGAAAGTGCTGACAGCAACAGTGGTTGTGGTGGTGGTGTTCATGAATTTAGTGGTGGTAGTAATGGTCTGTGGGTAATAAGGTTGCACTTTCTTTACAGACTATGTCAGGGGCAGCAGACTACTATGTGCACTTGCTGCAGCAGCGCCTCAACACCCTTGCCACAGACACGACTGACATGGAGCGAGCCCAGCAGCTCTGCATCACTGTCAACAACATGGAGCATGTTAGGCACTCACTCACACTATTACAAGAAGAGCTGCAGGTGTGTAGTAATAATAATAATAATAATAAGGAGAAGAAGAAGAAGAAGAAGAATGATGATGATGATGATGATGAATGGATTATTGCAGAAATTCCTGTGAAACAACTGAAAATAATACATTAACAAGTTGATTTATGCAATTTGTACTGAGGGAAAGTGGCAAAACTACACATTTTATCTCACATATGAATAACATACTAGAGAGGGTGTGTGGGTGTGAAGGGTTTTTTGTTGATGGGGTTAACAGCTCTAGTAGGATGATGCTTGAGGAAGAGTGACAGTTTTATGGTGTGGGAAGTGTGGTTTGGATTATTGGTTAAGAGGGGTTTGTGAATTATATTGATGGAGGGAATGGAGCTGAATCTGCATGTCAGTCCTAGCCCTGACTGGAGTGAGGAGGTTCATATATCTGGTAGTGTGTGAAGAAATTGGGACACTAGGATAAAGCAAGAAGTCCTTGTGCCTCAGGTGATATGAAAGGCTGACACCAAACTATTGTAGGGTCTTGTATTAGCTGTTCCTGAGGGAGGACATTGTCATAGATTATGTAACCCAGGCCATACATTATTTTAACAGCCATTTTTTAGACTCAAAGGAGTCTCGTGTTATTTATGAAGGGGAAGCATATGTTAATTTTGGTAGAATGAATGCTGTGCACATATACTAGAATTCAGCAGATGGAACATCTAGTGATTTAAGGTATCTCACCATTATTAGGCAGTATGTACCTGTAGCCAAGCTAACAATGGCACCAATACAGTGTTTCCAGTGAGTCAAGGGTGACACCTAGAAGTTTAATTCTGTCAACCACCTGAAGGATGTTGAGACCAGGATGAGCAATGTAGGATTGATGTTGGCCTCACCCAGATTTATATACATTTCACTTTTTGTGAGGTTGAGTATAACATTTTCTGTTGTCTAGTATAGAAAAATTATCACAGACAGTTTGCACTGAGGTCCAAATCAGCTGTTTTGAAGCTGGATACAATGATATATCCATGTATTTCGACTTGTGATCTGTGTCCTGTGGACATCTTTGATATGGATGATTGATTGATTAATTTAAGTTAAGGCCCCACAACTAATATGGATAAGGGAGCACACAGGTCCCTTCTTGGTGACTAAGAATACCACGAGGAAGGTGGGGGTGATGACACTAAGGAAGCCCAACAGACATGAAATAGGAGGGTTCACTCTAAGTTTGATTGCTTTCTATAGGATGATTGTGTGATCAACAAAAAGGCATTTGTGAAGTCAATGAAGGTGAGATTCAGCCCTTTCTTCCTTTACTGTAATTGTTTTATAAACGTAGACTTGGATGCTGATCAGGCAGTGAATAGTGGGACAGGATTTGACACTGCCAGATAGCTGTGGCTCCAGAAAGATATTATTTCATCATAAGCCCACTTAGACACAAAAAGCCTTCGTAGATAAAGTTGGGGATGGATGTGATGGCTGTGGAATGGAGCTGATTCAGAGTGGCTGGAATTCCAGCATTCAGGATGGAGGAGACATAAGGGGAAAGATTGTTGTGGTTCAAGGTATGGAAATTTTGAGAGAAGATGAAAAGTGTGTTCTGGTGGTTTTGGCATCAGTGTTGGTCCATCAGGGCCAGGGAGATTCTGATGACCCATAAGGTTTGTGGAACATTTGAACCAAAGTGAGGGACTACTGTTTTTCATATGTTGTATCTTCATAGGTTAGTAGGATTTCTTGCTAAGTTGTATCTGTAATTTAAGAGAGAGAGAAATTTGTAATGTGTGTGTGTGTGTGTGTGTGTGTGTATTTCATTTGCAGCTATTTTACATTTCCTAAAAATTTTAATACTGCTGCTATCAGCACCTATCTATTACCACAGAGTAATCCATGTTTTTTTTTTTTTTTTTTTTTTTCTTCACACAAAGAAATGCTGGATACCTTCATATAGTGCACAGATCTATCTGAATCGTGTCTTTCAAACAGCTTGATCTGCTAACACAACAACTGGATGCCCAGGAAGGCCAAGGTGGCACTACCTACAGTGACCACATAGCCAGCCTCCTACTCGAGGCCCTCACTAATCTAGATGCCAGGATCGCCAACTCCATGTCTCCCGTGGCAGAACAGGTGACCCAATTATATATATATTCAGTCAGGTCACTGCTAATGCACAATACTCTAATTTAAGGATCAGTTTCCTTACAAATTATATTCTAACATGGGGAACTTAAAACTTAACATGAGGATGGGCCACAACTGGCTGCAGAGAAGTCCACAATGTGAAGTAGGATAACATGAAAGTCAGGGAGTAAGCACTACCACCATTGCCATACACAGTGATAGGAGTTTAGTGAGGAAAAGTGTGAGCTGCAGCTGCCACCACTGCTGCCACCAAAGCCACTGCCGCCACCACCACTATCACTGCCACCACCACCACTGCCACCACCACCACCACCATACACAGTGATGTAAATTTAGTAAGAAGATGGGTAGGCTACACCTGGTGTTGTCATACCTGTCATACACAGTGATGTGAGTTTAGTGAGAAGGGCAGACAAGTTACATCCACCATACACACTGAATTTAGGGTGTAGAAGGGCAGACTACTGCAACAGCTGCCACTGTTGCCATACACAGTGATGTGAGTTTAGGGAGTTGAAGAACAGGTTGCAGCTGCCACCACCGCCTTACACAATGATGTGAGTTTAGTGAGGAGAAGGGCAGGCTGCTGCTGCCACCACCACCACCACTACCACCCCACAGTGATATCAATAGTGAACATTCATCAGCTGTGTGTAAACAGTGGCCCAATGTGGTTTTTTAATGATTGTTACTATATTGTACCAATTTTTATTTTCTGTCCTTCGGATGTTTTATGAATTCTTATGTATTTACTACTTTGAGTTACATCCTTTTAAAAAAAACTGGATGTTATAGTTGGTCTAGAATGCAGTAATACATGGTCACTTTTGAAAGCAGTTCTAATTTGTGATTACAGTGTCACTGTATATGAGTTAACCTGCTTGAACATAGGAATGCATAGACTGACTACACCTACATATGTCATTTTATGCTGGTCATCCTCTTCTTTGCTTCTGACTTCTCCATCTGCACATCACATTAGACTGTATCATGCCTCTCTCTCTCTCTCTCTCTCTCTCTCTCTCTCTCTCTCTCTCTCTCTCTCTCTCTCTCTCTCTCTCTCTCTCTCTCTCTCTCTCTCTCTCTCTCTCTCTCTCTCTCTCTCTCTCTCTCTCTCTCTCTCTCTCTCTCTCTCTCTCTCTCTCTCTCTCTCTCTCTCTCTCTCTCTCTCTCTCTCTCTCTCTCATGCACTTCCTTTCACACTCAGATCAGTGTGGAACTACAGAAGGATGTTTTTCACCTGGCGTGGTCCCCAGACTCTCTGCCTGCAGAGGAAGCTGTCCGGCCACTGCTAGAACGCCTCTTTGCTTCACTCTCAACATATTCAGCTGCTCTTCTTAAGAACAACCTGGATCGCCTTCTGTACCTACTGTGGCTGGCAGTGCTCAATGCCCTCCAGGATCAAATTGGCAAGGACACTGAAGTGAGTGGTGTAAGCATGGCATCCAGTTATCTCTCTCTCTCTCTCTCTCTCTCTCTCTCTCTCTCTCTCTCTCTCTCTCTCTCTCTCTCTCTCTCTCTCTCTCTCTCTCTCTCTCTCTCTCTCTCTCTCTCTCTCTCTCTCTCTCTCTCTCTCCTCTCTCTCCTCTCTTCTCTCTCCTCTCTCTCTCTCTCTCTCTCTCTCTCTCTCTCTCTCTCTCTCTCTCATATAAGTGTTTCATCAATTTTTATTCAGGTTTTTTTAGACTTTTATGGCATTTCTGGCATGTAGGAAGTTCCTTCATTAATCATAATCATGAGAAATTTCTGGGGATAAGATATAATGAAAAGTTTTATTCACTTCAAATGTGAATGGGCATAAGAGGCACTGCAGTTTCAGTGACGATAATTATGCCACCGGCAGGAGAAGCAGGTGACATTTTTTGTGAGACTGTATGATGCGCTTGAGTTACTGCGAGCCTTCTTCTCTGCCCATGGCCGAGGTCTGGATGACAACTCCCTTGCAGGACCAGAGTACATCACCCTGGAAAGGCAGCTGCGGGTAGGTATCCACAGGGCGAAGGTGATAAAGATAGATACTTAAACTTCATAGATCATGTCACAGGTTGATGACTGAGACATTGTTATCAATGCACTTCTTCAACACTGTACTAACTACAGCTCTCTGCCTAGTTACAACAAAGTTGAAGTACTCCAGTCTTTGTTGTTTTTGTGGCCATACTTCCCCAGCCTGCAAAAACTGACATGATTAGACCAACTTACTTATTTCCATCAAAAATACAGAATGAGAAAAGAGAAAGAATGTTTAAGGGAAAACATATGTGTTAACCTAAAGCATGGAGGTAGTTTATGTAAAAAAACTGAAAACAAGCAAAAATGAGCAAAACAACCAAAATACTGTCTTAGGAAATTAATGGTCAAAAGATAGTGCAGGCTATTCAGACATTCTTATGGACATTTCTGTGTTCTTTTCTAGAAAAAGAATGCCACCCAATTAAAAGTGATTGGGAAAATCAGTCCAGAAAGATGGTGCACCTTCATTAAAGTGTTCTGCAGAAGCCAAATATTTCTCCACTATGAACATATTGCAGAAATGCAACATTTTGCATGAAAGCAGACTTGTGAACATTTTAGCACAACTGTCTCTCTTAAAGATAAATTATATAAATTGCTGTTATCAGTTGATCACTTACAAAATCCACATTAGTGACCTTATTCAAATTATGTAAGCATTCAAATGAGCAACTTCTAATTGTGGTTCTAATTGTGAAGTGCCTCAAGGAAAGTCTGCTTGAATTTAAGTGAAAAAATACTACACAATACTGCTCAATAAAGATAGCTATCAAATCAATACAGGAGACACAATGTAAATTACTGTTGTTTGTTTATCAGTATGCATTAAATTTTTCTCAAACCTCTTGTCTGCAATGTCTTCAAAATACAAAATGCCATGATGAAATATAGTACATACACTGATCTTTCAACCATTGCTGTCATTGTCAACAGCTAATCATAACATCAGTGGAGGAGGCAGTAGGCACCTGCCAAAATGATAATTACTCCCAGTGAGGTCTAAAGCACTGGATCAGGGGGTGCTGTGAACTTTTCATTAAACCCAGCTGTGACCTCACTGAACGTTTCCCTTTGTGTCTTACAACACATGGGGGCAGTCACAGACTACCCTCTAAAGACAATTCTCTTTCTCCACACAAAACTACAAGCACCTGATAACACACACACCCTTCACTCAAAAATTCAAAACTATCATGGCGACTCCTACACCAGCCTCAGAGTCCCCATCTGGGGAGGGGATCACATGTCCCCAGATCGGATTGCTCTTCTGATAATGACCCTAAGTGTCTTGACATCCCCTTCAACTTTTTCTTCATTAACTTCTGCAACATTCGCAGTCTTATATCTAATTTTCAATCTGTAGACCACCACCTCTCCTCTTCTAAACCTCATCTTCTTTTCCTCACTGAAACACAGGTGTCTGAGGCAACTGACAGTAGCCCCTTTTCTGTTCCCTCCTTTCTCTATCCTCATTTTCAATCCAAAGCTGGATGTTGCGTTTATGTGCGCAATGACTTAACCTGCTCTTGTGCCCATGCTCTTGAATCTTCCGAGTTTTCCACCATCTCGCTATGACTACAGAGTCACTCTCAAACTAAATTTATCTTTGTTGTATACCTCTCACCTAACTCCTCTGACTATGAGAAATTCTTTGACTTCTTAACTTCCAGAGTGGAGTACATTCTGACACCCTTTTGCAGAGATCTCCATTCTTGGAGACTTCAATGTTCACCACCAGCTTTGGCTTTTCTCTCCCTTCACTGACCATCATGATGAACTAGCCTTCAACTTTGCTGTCCTCCATGACCTAGAGCAATTGGTGCAACACCCTTCTCATATTCCTGACCATCTTGGAGATACACCCAACATTCTTGGCCTTTTCCTGCCCTGTAATCTTTCTGCTTATGCTGTTACTCTATCTTCTCCGTTGGGCTCCTCCGATCACAATCTCATATCTGTATCTTGTCCTATTGCTCCAATCCCTCCTCAGGATCCTCCCAAAGGGAGGTACCTGTGGAGTTTTGCCTCTGCTAGTTGGGGGAGACCTAAGGAGGTATTTTGCTGATTTTCTTTGGAATCACTACTGCTTCCGTGTCAGACACCCGTCTTTGTGTGCCGAGCACATAACAGAGGTGATAGTGTCTGGCATGGAGGCGTACATTGCTCACTGTTTTTCTCAACCTAGACCTTCCAAACCTTGGTTTACCACAGCTTGTTCTCGTGCTATACATGATAGTGAGGTGGCCCACAAAAGGTACTTAAGCCTTCCATCACCAGAATCTCATGCACTTTACATTTCTGCCCAGAACCATGCCAAGTCAGTTCTCCAACTAGCTAAAAACTCCTTCAAGATCTTTCAAAATCTAACTCCCCTTATGACTTATGGTATCTAGCCAAAAATATCTCCATTAACTTTGCTTCTTCTTTTTTCCCTCCCTTATTTCAACCAGATGGCACCATAGCTATCACATCTATCTCTAAAGCTGAACTCTTCCCTCAAACCTTTGCTAAAAACTCTACCTTGGACGATTCAGGGCTTGTTCCTCCCTCTCCTCCACCCTTTGACTACTTCATGCTACCTATTAAGATTATTCACAATGATGTTTTCCATGCCCTTGCTGGCCTTAACCTTTAAAATGCTAATAGACTTGATGGGGTCCCTCCTGTTGTTCTCCAAAACTGTGCCTCTGTGCTTTCACCTTGCCTAGTCAAACTCTTTCAACTCTGTCAATATCTACCTTTCCTTCTTGCTGGAAGTTTGTCTACATTCATCCTGTTCCTAAAAAGAGTTGCTGTTCTAATCCCTCAAACTACTGTCCTAGTGCTTTAATTTCCTGCCTATCTAAAGTTTTTTAATCTATTCTTAGCAGGAAGATTCTTAAACATCTATCACTTCACAACCTATCTGATCACCAGTATGGGTTCCGTCAAGGCTGCTCTACTGGTGATCTGGCTTTCCTTACTGAGTCTTGGTCATCCTCTTTTAGAGATTTTGGTGAAACTTTTGCTATTGCCTTGGATATATCAAAAGCTTTTGATAGAGTCTGGCACAAAGCTTTGATTTCCAAACTACCCTCCTACAGCTTCTATCCTTCTCTCTGTAATTTCATCTCAAGTTTCCTTTCTGACCGTTCTATTGCTGCTGTTCTTCAAAATCTATTAACAGTGGTTTTCCTCAGGGTTCTGTCTTGTCACCCACTCTCTTCTTATTATTCATTAATGACCTTCTAAACCAAACTTCTTGTCCTATCCACTCCTACGCTGATGATACCATCCTGCACTTTTCCATGTCTTTTCATAGACGTCCAACACTTCAGGAAGTAAATATTTCACACGGAAGCCACAGAACACCTGACTTCTGATCTTTCTAAAATTTCTGATTGGGGCAAAGTAAATTTGGTATTGTTCAATGCATCAAAAACTCAATACCTCCATCTATCAGCTCAACACATCCTTTCAGACAACAATCCCCTCTTTTTCAATGACATTCAACTGTCCCCCTCTTCTACACTGAATATCCTCGGTCTGTCCTTTACATATAATCTGAACTGGAAACTTCACATCTTATCTATAGCTGAAACAGCTTCTATGAAGTTAGGCGTTCTGAGACGTCTCTTCCAGTTTTTCTCACCCCCCTAGCTGCTAACTCTGTACAAGGGCCTTATCCGTCCATGTATGGAGTATGCTTCACATGTCTGGGGGTGTTCCGCTCATACTGCTCTTCTAGACAGGGTGGAATCAAAAGCTTTTCATCTCATCAACTCCTCTCCTCTAACTGACTGTCTTCAGCCTCTCTTTCATCGCAGCAATATTGCATCTATTCCTATCTTCTACCGCTATTTTCATGCAAACTGCTCTTCTGATCTTGCTAACTGCATGCCTCCCCTCCCCTCGTGGCCTCACTGCACAAGACTTTCTTCTTTTTCTCACCCCTATTCTGTCCACATCTCTAATGCAAGAGTTAACCAGTATTCTCAATCATTCATCCCTTTCTCTGGTAAACTCTGGAACTCCCTGCCTGTTTCTGTATTTCCACCTTCCTATGACTTGAATTAATTCAAGAGGGAGGTTTCAAGACACTCATCTTTCAAGTTTTTACTACCACTTTGGACCCTTTTCTGGGACTGGCATCTCAGTGGGATTTTTTTTTTTTTTATTGGATTTTTGTTGCCCTTGGCCAGTGTCCATCCTACATAAAAAAAAATAAAATAAAAAATAGGTCACAATATTCTGTTCATTAGTCAGTGCTGGAATGGTATCTATGATGGAGTTTGTATAGAGGAGTGCTTTATTTCATGTGTTCCCAACTCCAGAAAACTCTACATGTGCCCCTCACACCTGTTTTGACCATTTCTGTTCTTTCATATTTTGTGCCTCTCTCATTCATCATCTCCCTTCCCTCCTCATGTCTCTATACCCCAAGAATCTGGATTGTCTCTATTTACTTATCAAATATTATTTACTATATGTCAGAATTCTGGGAAACTAGAGACTTATTGTATAAATAGAGGATCTTACTATGCACAGAAAGCAAGCACAAAATTCACATAAGAACAAACAAAGGCTACAGGATTCAGAGAGTTTAATAAAACAGATGTGTATTGGTGACTTGTTCATTGTCTTCATACCATGGCAGTAGTAGCCCATCAGCACAGCAAAAAGACTTTGATTATGGAGGACTCCAGGTTCTGCTTTCCTGTTAGAAAGATAAAACTTAAGTAGACAGAAGAATTATTCCAAAAAAAAAAATGCAATTAGTGTTTGTGTGTGTGTATTAGTGTCCCATAATCTTATGTGAAATGTTTCTTTTTCCTTTAGACATTTACACCATTTCTATCTTATAAAGTATACCAGCTAACTTATAAAAAGAGTGGAGTTTGTAATTTGATGGTATTATCTACCCTTATCCTCACTTTCCCACCCACACATAATATAGCATAATCTTCATGCACTGAGTCATCAAAACTATCTTCCAGCATTAACACTTGTCGTCAGATTAGCAGATAACGCTGAAACTGCGTAGTAACCCATCTGTTTCTGCTTTCATTCACTGGGTAATGTGGTGCAGCTCCACAAGACAACGACAGAGACCCTCATCGAGACTTATCACATGGAGCGGTTAATGGAGCAGGAGCGTGTCGAGACCCAAGAGTATGGATCACTCTTTGTCAGAGCATATTTTAATCACGACTCTCTGTGTGTTGAGGTGTTGCAAGCCAAGAATGTCATCCCTCTTGACCCTAATGGTAAAGAAACAAGGTGAAACCGTGGTGTTTATAGATGATTCATTGAATGAGTGAGAACACTGACAGATACAAAATAAGAGGTTCATTGATGAATGTGTTTGTGTATAGTGTGCATGTACTTCAGCCATTGAGTCCTACTCAGTATTTTCAGCTGAGTGTGCATGTATGCAACAATGTTTAGCATATAGTTGTGAGGTGAGATATTAAACAGGGAACATTTATGTGAACTACAGTACACACATTCCACTTTAACTTTTCTCTCAGCATCAAGTTTCTTGAGGTTCTAAATCCTCAGACAAAACAGATAGCAGCAAATTGTAGCCCACATAATCCATTTGGTTATTACATTACCTTTGCTTTGAATGCTCTTTTAATTCCTTTACTCCTCTGTGTATATTTGCTCCCTTTGTCAGCACCACCTCCCTACAGGTTTCAGTGATCCCTTTGTGGTGATTGAACTGCTCCCACGACGTCTGTTTCCTGGAGCAGCGCAACAGCAGACCAACGTCCACAAGAAGACGCTTCACCCACTCTTCGATGAATGCTTCGAATTGTTAGTTAATTTGAGGGCTCAGTTTGCTCATGGCTGGTGTGATTCATCAGATGCACCTAGGCTCATTTTTATCTTTCTATTCATGTTGATTAATTTCATTTTGATATGTATCCTATTTCCTTGATGTTTCTCATGTCCATGAAATGAAAACAAGAATATACTTACTAATTCAGATTTTATACTCAAAAATTAAATAAACCAAAAATATGTAAAGTAACCTATTTTTTCAAATAATATACAAACAATTCTTTTCTTTTATTCTGTAATGATGTTTCTTCATATATCCTCCAGCCCTGCCTCCCTGGAAAGTTGTCAGGCAGAGGGAGCCATGATCTTATTCACATTAATGGATCATGATGTCATCACCTGCAATGACTTTGGAGGTGAAGCCTTCTTGTCTTTGAATACTATATCAGGTGTTGTGGCTTCCTCCTCCTCTGTTGATAACTTCCATGGCCTCAAACCCATCGAGCTGAGCCTCATGTTTCAGAAGGATCCAGGTCTGTAATAGTGTTTGTAATGTAGGTTCTGTATTAGAATTTACCACTCTTCAAAGTAATTTAAGTCTGAGATTTCATCTATAAACAAAGCTCTACTTTATCTACATTTCACAAAAATGGTTTAAATATTAGATTTTTCCAATCAGTGAATTACAGTTAGGGGAGATTTCAAAAGAGAATGTCAGCTTGGTTTATATGAATTTCTGTACTGAATCATATATGTATTTAAGTACGCCTTGCAACCTTCCTGCTCTTATACATTATGTCATTCACATCTTCTTTAATCCCTAAAGGACAGACAGTGGTGATGATTTTCATCCTGTTAGGACCAGCCCTCCAGCACTAAATGTTGAAGATAGCGTATATTCACTTACACCTTAAATTTGGCTAGTAATGAAAGAGCCAATGAAATAAGTTTTGTACTCATCATCAAGTCTTCTTCTTTCTAATGATGACATCTAGAAGTCTCTACATGCAGTGGTTATGAAAAGACAGTGAGTTGAATTAAGAGGAGAGACTTGAAAGAAGCGAGTCACTTACCTGCCATGCCATGTCGCCTGACTGGATATGGCTAGTGCCTAATGAAAATGGATGCCCTGAGCTCTCTTCATACATGCTAAACTATGATATAAGCTCCCTCCACACAATATAGCCCCTGTTGTGCATGGTTAGCAGATCTTTCTATCTTAGTTATGCCCTACAGCTCACAGAGGATGTTGAAACAAATGCAGATTCCTCTGAAGCTGCTATTGGTGTTGAGCATCTTTCTCAGTATCTTCTGCAGTATCAGTATCATCACTCTCTAGGCTCAAATCAGCTGCAATTCCTCAGGATATCTCAATAGAAACAAAGAGACAGTTTTATCGAGTTCCACCCTATTGCACTCTCACAACATGTGTATTAAGTGGTCTGGTACAAGTGGGTGATACGTGTGGCGTTGAGATGCGAGGGCAGGAGGGAGCTGGCAGGGAATTGGACTTATCAGAATTACTCTCACTGCATGTGGCCATGGTGAGAGTGGAGCAAAGACTGAGAGATTAGCCTAACCAACTCACATTTATTACCAATGACTACTATAAAAACTGACAAAAAGTAGCTTAATTTACCATAAAAATTGCAAAGCTGTTATAACTGCCTCTGATCCTCATGTGGGAAAGTGGTTATAGCCACCTCCAGTTTTTTACAAGTTAAATAATATGCTTTGTATAATGTTCATGCCTTTCAGTCATATATTTTTAATAGTATGTTTCCCTCATTCCTACAGACAACTCCATCTTGAAGGTGCTGGAGACAAGGACAAGCGACAAGGTGGCAATGGAGTTTGTCAAAAAACAAAAGGAGAGAATTGCTCGGCCTACTTAGGACTTGAAGCTACACAAGTCTCTTCATTCATCTCAAAATGTCTTGTCACCCACTGTTCCTCTATTTCCTGCCACTCGCTCAACTATGATGACCTCATCAGGTCTACCTACTGCTCACACGTCTCATCATTCTCATCACCCCTGCCATGTTGTGATGCAGTTTTTGTTTTCCTTATAGATACTGTGTTCCTTCAGCAGCCATAAATATAGATAGGTAGATAGAGAGAAGTCAACCATACCACTGGAAACACATGTCAGCCTGGAAATGTGATGAATAGTAACTGTATAACACACACACACACACACACACACACACACATTCCCTGAGTTACATGCAAGTTAAGTTCCAGATGTTCATTCATAAGTCATAAATTTGTAGAATATTCTGGGTGTACGGTACCTTCTCAATATTTGCGCCTGCTTTTCTTCCAGAGCCACAGAACTAAACTCAAGTATCACAAAACTTGGAATATTG